>NC_089585.1:36139075-36359075 GCF_019320115.1 Miscanthus floridulus
ATCAACAGAGGGCCTTTAGCATCGAAAACCTTCCGCCAGCGGTAAGAGTCTTCTTATGGTGTTTACTTGGTCTTTTTGTTATATAATATATTCATTTGCACTGTTGAAGATTCATGGGTAGGACCAGGCGGTGTACTTCTTGGTTGTGCCTGGCCAAATAGTCCCTAGTGTTAGACTAGCTCGGATGCTAACAAAGAGGGGTTGGAGCACCACAGAGTCATAGATGAAGATGAGGGGTTGTCGTACATCCATGAGAAGCTCCGAGGGAAGCGGGCAGCTAAAGAAGAGCCATCCTTAAAGAGGACAAAGATGGTGTGGTCCGCCTGGGGTGAGGAGGGGCCAGTTAGCATTAGTGGTTTCAGCCAGCCTTAGAGGCTGTAGATGGTTCTATTGGATTTGTTCGACGATGATAGACCAGCGGCTCTGCCACCTTCGAGCACCGAGGCACCTCCGCCAGATGTTCTAGCCGGTGTAGAGACGTAGGGGAGGCAGCAAACATGTGAAGCTATGGTGGCAGTCCCCAAGAGTGCTCAAACAACCCTAGCACTGATAGCCAGGACGGCCCCCACAGTCCCCGAGACTACGTGGGCGATGCCAGTGGTGGCGGTCGGGGCTAGGAGCTAGAGGGGCACGGAGATGCCATCTAGCTCTACTACTGGACAGGGTGGCTTAGGATGGGGGCGCTAGTTAAGAACCGTGTGGCAAGAGTCCGAATTGTAAGTTTCCCCTTTTTTGCGAAGTCTTTGCTTGATGAATTGTTTCCTTATTGTAGCGCGGAGTCAACTGAGGACCTACAGGCATTAGCCGCTGATGACGGGCGACATGTGGTAGAGCTAGAGGCTCATGATGCCAAGTAAGGTCAAGTAGGAATGGACCCAGTGAAAGGTCCTTGTTTGGTTTTGGTAATTGAGTGACAACCTAGGTGGACTAATTGTATTTATGTGAGATATACAGGTGATTAGTCCACATGTACATGTGTATGAGCAACATATGCCATGAAGGTGAAAATGGCTTGGAGATGTTGCAAAGCTCACACATGTGATGATGAAAGAGCTTAAATGCACATGAGACATGACATTGAGTCATGTGATCAAGGTGGAGAAGATCAAGATAAGACTTGGCTTGATGGACCGATTGCAAGCGTGAAGGGCAAGTCGAAGGCTTTGGAGTGATGGACCGCGTGGCGGTGAAGCTTGAGCAAGACTTGGTGCTGATGGACGATGGCAACGGTGAAGAGCAAGTAAAGTCAAGATCGATGAACCAATATGATCACGTGATAATATGAAGTGGATCATATCATTATTGATCGAGTTGGTGCATGTGTTGCATCGACATTGAAGGAGATGGAATGGAATGCGCAAGGCAAAGGTATAACCTAGGGCATTTCATTTCATCGGTCATAGGTGTGTAGAGAAGTTTATGACCGGGTTTAGAATAGATGGCCGTACTATCAAGAGGGTAAACTTGTTTGCATATCGGTCATCTAGTGCCACTCGAGTGATCTAACTTTGCATTGTCGCTAGGATCGAGTGGCGTGGCAAGTTGAGTGGCTAACATCCTTTGGGAAATGATTGTGAAAAGCTAACACACATACACATGGTGGTGTACACTTGGTGGTGTTGGCACATTTACAAAGGAGGTGGTGTTTGTAGGTTGAGATGGGATTTGGCGCTTTCGAGAAAATGTAATGCCTATTTTCTATTGCGCCGGATGCAAGTTCCTGTGGTTAGCACATTGGAGCAAGGGTGAAGAAGTTAGAAGTGAGAATGAGTTGATCACGAAGATGCTGGCGTCGGTCAACTGATCGGACGCTGGATCTGAATGCACCGGACACTAGCAGGCTGCGTCCGGTCAAGCTGACATACGATGACGTAGAAGCTGGAGTGTGACCGGACGCTGGCTGCGTCCGATCAAGTGTGATCAGACGCGTTCGGTCGAGGTTGGTACCTTACTGGAAACGACCGGACGCTGGGGTTTCAGTGTCCAGTCAAGTCAAGTGACCGTTGGAACTGGGACACGTGGCTGTCTGCGGGTGACCGGACGCTGAGGTCCAGCGTCCGATCAACACGATCGGAGCGTCCAGTCAGCCCGACTTTTGCCCAGTGAAGGGGTAACGGCTAGTTTAGCCCTTGGGGCTATAAATAGAAGTGGCCTTCGGCCATGGCTAGTGTGGAGCACCAAAGGGGACTTAGTGTCCATGCTTGTGAGTGCTTGGGAGCCCTCCATCACACATATACATGATAGTGATCATTCGATTGTGTGAGTGAGCGATTCTAGTGCGATTGCATCATAAGGTTGCATCGAGTGGCACTAGGTGATCGAGTTGCAAGCCGGTGGTGCTTGTTACTCTTGGAGGTTGCCACCTCCTAGATGGCTTGGTGGTGGTCTCTGTCGAAGCGCGCAAGAAGCTTGTGCGGCGCTCTAGAGAAGTGCTTGTGAGGGGCACTGTGCTCGCCTCGCAGGAGCCGCGAAGAGCAACTCTAGTAAAGCATGTCATTGAGCTACCCTCACTCAAGGGGTAGGTTCTTGCGGCACCCGACGTGCGGGCTTAGCGGGTGATGCTAATTAGCCACCGAACCACCAAGTGAGCGGTCGACACAACAGGGACTAGCGTGTTGGCAAACACGTGAACCTCGGGAGAAAAATCATTGTGTCAACCTTATTCTTCCCATTGGTTTGCATCCCCATTACACAAGCTTGCAATTACTTTTATACATATTAAGCTTGTGTAGTTGCTCTTGTAATTAGATAGCTTGTGTAGCTTGCTAATTACCTTCTTGCTTGTGTAGCATAGAAGTAGCTCCCTTGCGTGGCTAATTTGGTTTTAGTAACCTTGTTAGTCACATTGCTTAGTTTGTGTAACTAAGTATTTGCGCTCTCTAATTAGGCATTGGTTGCCTTGTTATTGAGCGTTGCTAGTGAGCTTAGTTAGCTTTGTGCTTTTGCTTACTAGCATGTGTAGGAGCTCTCTTATTGCTTAAAGTACTAGTGGCATAGGTTTGTGTAACCTTGCTCCTAGAATTGTTTAGGAGAGCTCTAGCTAGCCCGGTACCTTTGTTGCATAATTGTTATTTTTGCAAGGTGCTAGTGAACATATATAGTGGGGTGTAGTCTTGGCTAGACTAGTAGTTTTAATTCCACATTTGTATCGGTTAGCCAACGCGATTAAGTTTTAGAAAAGACCATTCACCCCCCCTCTAGTCCACCATCTCGACCCTTCACCCAGTCGCCCCCATTGTGGAGTAGTCACTTGCTGTAGATCCTGTTGGTCCCATTGTGGAGGAGCCACTGGCGATAGGGCCAACGTCACCTAGACACAGGGCATGCGATGAAGGTGACCTGGCAGACATGCCAGGCTATGAAGAGGTGTGGACCATAGCGGAGACATCAGCTGATCCTACCGGAGTAGGGACGGAGACCGTGGGGAATGCACCAAGTAGCGCTGCATAGGATCCGCCCATGGTTGCCAAGCAAGCGATGCCCGCGGCAACGCCGGTGATGGGGATGGGGCTCAGATGTCCTGTTCGAGCACAGCAGCGACCAAGGAGGTCACCTTCGAGGGCAGCTACTGCAGAAGTTGAAGAAATTGTTCGAGAGCCTGCACAGCCACCTCAGGTCCTCCGCACAGTTATCTGGCGTGGCGATGAGTTCGACATGCTAGAGGAGGAGGAGGCGAGCACGGAGACAAAGAGGTTGAGAGCTGACTTGTCAGCGATGATCAGCCAAATTGCAGTAAGCCTAAAGTAATATTGCGTTGATGTCTATTATAGAATGCAGTTCTTGAACATTTGCTTCTACAGAATGTGATGAAGGAGTCCGAGCAGCGCCGACGGCAATTGGAAGAGATGACCCTAGTGCTAGAGGAAAACAAAAACCTACAGGCATCAATGATTGACCTCCAGGCATGCCTGCTCTAAGAACACCACCATAGGGAGGATTTGGAAGTGAAGGTCCTGGTGTTGGAGAAGGATCATCAGCTAATGGAAGCGGAGAACCAGTCACTGGCCCAGTGGCTTAGTCATAGCACCGACCAAGAGAAAGGTATGACCTTGGATCTTGCTATGTTGATGCTCAGTGTTATAAAATGGTTGCCCATGGTGTGTAGCCCTAGAGATGGAGCTCGGACTCTCCCATGAGACCATTAGCCAGCTCCTTAAGGGAAAGGAGGAAGCAGAGGAGAAAGCCAGCAAGGTCACCGTGGATCTTGAACATAAGTTCATCATCTTGTCGTATCTGTTCTTGCAACGTTAGGAGCATGCTTAGCATACTATTGCTAGTGTGTTGTTGAATACCATTATTAGGTGTAGGTGCAGTTCAAGGTCTTTGGAGACCAGGTGAAAGCCTAGGATGACAAATTGGAGGCAGTAACAACAGGGATCAAACCCATGCTCGACTGCGATGGCTTTGCACCACCCGAAGGGGCAACATGGCTGCCTGGCGACTTGCCATCTTAGACGATCATGGATCAATGTTGGATGGTGTGGTCGGACTTCAAGGAGTTCACCCGCAGCGCTGCCCACGGAGCCATCGTCCATATGCTCGTGGTGCTACGGTCGCATTATCCTTCAGTTAAACCTAAAGTGATAATGACCGGCTTCGCCCGAGGGACGAATGCGCAGAAAATCACGAAGCTAGAAGATGAGGTAGAAGAAGAAATGGTGAAGCTTGCCAGAGATGTCGACCTATTCGGTGAGGGAAAAGACAATTTCTAGTAGATTAGGAAAAAACTTGCGTTTGAATGCTGTGTAAAAGTGCTTAGCAGCTTTTGGTGAACACTTAGTGTTATTATGAAGTTGGTGTTTATATTTAATATAAACCGTTCGAGCAGTAAGTTTGTACCTGAGTCTCCAGCCCTAGCTAGTCTATTAACCATGATGTGGAGCGCGGGGCCCATGTACGTGTAGGAAGAATAAAGCATCGCCAAGGAGCCGTTGTCGGCCACCCATAACGTAGAGGGTAGACGCTCGTGCACGTGTAGGGAGGAGCCGGAGACTGGGCCATCTCTGGGGACATCCGAGCATCAATATGACTATTCGGGGATTTGCCTTAGGATTAATCGTATGTCATCTTTAAGATGTTATACATGAGGAAAGATCGCGTAGCGAGTAATCATGGAGGCTAACAACATGAAGAAACATCAGAGCAAAAACTATATTTAATACTTGAATATGAAAAGGTACATATCTTTATGTGGAATGTTTCAAGGATAGAAATGCTAAAGGAGATCAATGTGCTAGGAGTTTGGGACATCTACTTCATCCATATTGCACAATCTATAAGACACTGGTCGGGTGACTGCCTTGATGATGAAGGGGCCCTCCCATGGTGACGAGAGCTTATGCATGCCTTCTGTCTTCTGCTTTCTGCGGAGTACTAGGTCTCCAACCACAAAGAATCTATCATTGATGTTGCGGTTATAGTATCTACATAAGCCATCGAGGTATTTTGTCGTCTGGACACATGTGACCAGACGCTCCTCCTCTAGGTGATTGAAATCATCGGCCCAAGCTCGATCAGAGTTCTCCTTGTCGTAGTGCTCCACCCTAGGTGCTCAGAAGGCGAAGTCAGTAGGTAGAACAACCTTGGAGTAGAAAACCATGAAGTATGGGGAGACACCGATGTTGTGACTAGGTTGGGTCCTTAGTCCCCAAACCACGGCTGGCAATTCCTTGAGCCATTTACCTAGGTGCTTCTGCTCCTTCTCATAGAGGCTTTTCTTAAATGCATCTAGAATCATGCTGTTGGTGTGTTCAACCTATCCATTTGCCCTAGGGTGTGCCACCAAAACATACTTGACTGAGATGCACCTTTCATCATAGAAGTCCTAGAAGTCGCTACGGTGAACGTGGACCCCAGGTCAGTGATGATACTGTTCGGTAAGCCAAACCTATGTATGATGTCGTTGAGTAGCTCAACTACCTTCTTTGTTGTGGCCTAGACAAGTGGTTTGTATTTGATCCACTTTTAGAACTTATCGATGTAGACGTAGACCCAGCAGAATCCTCTTGGCACAGGCTTGAACGGCCCGATCATATCCAGTCCCCAGCATGCGAAGGGCCAAGAAGCAGGAATCATCTATAGGGCCTGAGCTAGGACATAGATTTGTTTAGCGAAAAACTGGCAATTCTCACACTGGCGAATGAGTGCTTCTACATCGGCGATGGCTAAAGGCTAATAGAAACTAGCTCAGAAGGCTTTGCCAACTAGTGTTCTAGAGGCCGCATGATTGCGACAGGTGTCGACATGGATCTCCTTGAGTATCTTCTCGCCTTCTTCTGTGGAGACGCACTTTTGAAGTAGCTCCTCCTTAGCATTCTTGCAATACAACTTTCCCTCAACGAGGACGTAATGCTTGCTACGATGGGAGAGGCACTCTCTTTCTATGTTGTTAGTCAGGACATCTGTAGTGGTTAGGTATTTGATGAAAGGCACCCTCCAATCACTGCTTGGCCCAGGAACCACAGTGACTATCTACTCGGTAGGTGGCTTTTCTTCAATGCCTTCTTGCCCCTGCCTGATGGAAGGGGTTACATGGTCCTGGATAAACCCTCTGGCTGGAACTTCTACTCGGGTTGACCCTAACTTTGATAGCTCATCGGCTGCTTGATTGTCAGCCCGGACCACATGGAGGTATTTGATTCCGTAGAACTTGTCTTCAAGTTTCCTTATCACCGCACGCAGTAAGCATCCATCTTCTTGCTGGTGTAGGTCCAATCTTTGTTGAGTTGGTTGATGATGAGTGCAGAGTCACCGTACACCATGAGGCATTTAACACTAAGATCGAAGGCTATATGGAGACCATGCAGTGCCGCCTCATACTCCGCGACATTGTTGGATGCCCGAAAGTGGATCTGATGGACATAGCGAAGCTTGTCCCTGGATGGCGAGATGAAGTATATGCCTGCCTCGATGCTGTCGAGTGCTTGGGGTGATCGATTGGGACGAGAGTCTACATATCCGTCCACTCGGCTATAACACCCCTAGTGTTAAGCACCACCAAAACTTGATCCTATCATCATCATGCATAGTAAGCATCCTTAGTAGCTAACCATGCTTTGCATCCACTAAACACAATGTTATTTGGTAGGTTATGCAATGAATGTGGATGTAATGTGTTAAAACCCAAAAAAATCCTTTTAAGGTACTTTGTGACCTATTTTTGAATATCACTAAAATACTTGAAATTGTGCCCTAATAAACTTTGAGGTGTAAACTATGTACTTTACACTAGTGTCAGGTGTAGGGTATGAATTCAAGTCCGAATCATTAAAACTTGAGCTCCAAATTTGAAAGCAGGATTGAATTCCAGAACTTAGGCAGATTTGGCTAAGTCTTGGGATTTAGTGTTTAATTCAAATTTGAGGGTTTATTAAAATGAACTTCTCAAATAAACTTGCTCCAACCATTATATCATTGATTGGTACAAAGTTTGTGCTAACCAATGGGGGTATTGGTTGATAGGTTTGTTAGTCAATTAATCACTAAATAATTCACCAAAATAGCTAATTAACAATTTTGCTAACCCTAAAAATAGATTTCAAATTCTATCTCCAAAATTCAAAATCTCTTAATCCAGTGAGTTTTATGGGTTGAGCCTACTAGCAAAGTTGAAGATCTCAAAGAGCTAAGCAACTTTGAATCTTGAAGTTTTCAAGTTGCAATATGGAATCGAGAGCTATTGGATGGAAAAAGAGGAGAAGCTGTCCTGCTACAGTGCATGGCCAGCAACTAGCCTGCCTGTCTGCTTCACCGATGGCCACCCTCTCACGTCAGCTCCTCGCATGGAGACATGTAGCAGCTTGCATGGCAAGCCAGTGCAGGAGCTGGTGAAGCCTATAGTGACTCCCCCTCTCTCTTAAGCTCTAACGTCGTTGTTCTTTCCTTTGTCTTGCTTTCCTGCTCACTGCCGACCATCTCGACGTGCTGGCGAGATTCACCGCAACCACCGCACCACTGTCCAATTCCCCACGCCCATAGCTCTGCCTCACCATGGTACACCTTCCTAACCTGCTCGCCTCATCTCTAGCCACCATAGTCATCACTGGCGCTTATTGCTGCCACGACAGCCCACCATCACCACCGAGCTTCACCTCACCGTGGCCAGGCCACTCCAGTGAGCCTATCATCAAGCCATTTTGTGTACATGCCCTACCTTGTTGCGCTTTGCTCATCGGCTCGTTGGGTTTAGCTATAGGAGCCTAGACGCACCAGAATGCCATTATCTTCATCTGTTCACGTCGTCGGAGCCATCATCACTATCGATAGCGCCAATTGCTTCGTCTCTGCTTCAACTATCAGGACATGCAAGTCGCGATGAGCTCCTAGTCATGTAGACCATCTCTTTTTTATCTCTACCATGCTATCATCACCGGTCCATCGTCTTATCGCACGTCGTCGAGCCGCCATGCTATGGACAAGTTCATTTCTGACCGTAGCTCGATCAACCAGTAGCCATTTTTAGCCCGCGTGAGCACAAGGAAGCTATTGGTGGTCTCCCTATCGTTGCTAACCCCACCGTTGGGCATGTCCACCACATTGGAGCACCACCATGCCACCATGGCCAGCATTGAGCTCGTCGTGTTGCGTCCCTCATCTAGCCGATAGCTTAGATGGATGCGCGAGGTCGAGGAGATCGTGTAGGTGCAAGCCCCACCGTCGGAGACCTCGCCGGCGATGAGTTATCGCCGATCAATGGCGGTGTTCACCGCGGTCAGCGTAGGAACACCGTTTCGCTGACCTGGGTCCCACCTGTCAGCCTCTGTGGCTGACTGCGTGTGGGTATAAAATGATTTTTGATCTTTTTCGATTTTCAGAAAAAACATAAATATGTACTGATCTTGTTTAATTCATAGAAAAATATAGGAATGTGATAAAATCATGAAACTTTCTATGTAGCCTCTTCATGATGTGCTCTATCTAGGAAAAATATGAAAAGATGAAAATCAATAGTTTTTGTATGCTTAAAAATTACCACTTTTAATTAATAAATGTAACTTCCATGATTTTATAGGCCAAAACAATTATCTTTTAATCAAGAAAAAATTTGTGTATGCTTTAAATGCTTAGACCTGCCTTCAAAAAAATTTTGGTACTGTTTTGATGAATAAAAAAATTATCCACTTAATTCCATGCTTTAATAATTATTTAATAAATGCTTAAATGATTAGGGTTAATCATTAAATGACTTGAGTGCGATTTTGGATTGATTGTAGACCTTGGGACATAAACACCTCTGATGCTCCTTAGCAATTCAATTACTTATTGGTTGTGCTTATAATCAACTTGTTAATAATAATACTAAAATTTCTTTGTGAGTAATTAACTTAATTTACCTTGAAGGAAAGTTGTATTCAAGTTAATTAGTTTTGTTTAGTTATCTAAATCCATGCTTAGCATCTCATCATTCTAAAGCATGCATGTTTACCTACATTTAGTAATCGAGAGTGGAAGTCCATTGTTGAGCAAGACCCCAAAGTGGATTTCTTATCTGTGGATTTGGTATCTTATCTGTGGTTTCCTAAAGTGCCTGACAACCCCAACACTGCAGGCAAGCCCCAAAGCATAACCCTTTTTCTTGTGTTTTATAAATGTTATTCACTTAAGTCTTTTGGTTGATGCATTTAAGTAAAATAGGAGTTGTTTGATTACCAGTTGATGCATGCCTGCTTTGATATTTCCATACCTACCCTTGTCACCCTATTTATAATAATAGGTTAATGATGCTTAGATATGCTTAGTAATTAAAAGTTGAGCAACAAGTTGGTTTACAATGTTTTCCTAGGGAATGCCCTGTGGTTTAATAATGATCATGAGTTTAAAATAAGACCGGTCGAACTCTTTGCTTGCGTCAAGTTTGAGTCTTGACGTAGTTCCCCGCTGGGGTAGAACCACCTAATCTAATGCATCCCAGGAGTACTTGTCTTCCATTAGACACTAAGTACCCAAGAGAGGACACTAAACTATGCAGTTTCGTCGAGCACACCCTAAGGGAGAACTCAAAATTCATATTTTTCCATCAGGATCTTAAATTAGAGAATAAAGCTTACAACACTCTTAAGTCATTTCTTACATCACTTTATTATAGTACTAGACTATTACCTCAATTGATTATAACAACGGAATATAACCATGTTATCAGAATTATAGAGGAAGCAAGATTAATTTAATGACATGGTGGAGCATTAACATAGTGGACATTGTTATACAAGAAATGCTAGCAGACTTTACATCTTTTCTTATAAAAAACCTTTAGTGAGGGTTATGAATAAACACTACGATCGTAGCGTGAAAGGATTCCTCTCTTAGCCCACTAGAAGGTTTTCACACATAAGAGTCAGCTCTATGTATCCTCCGATCACCTACAATAGGAGGAATAAAACTATAAGTACTCAATTGTACTCAGCAAGACTTACCCGACATGAGGAAAATAAAAGACTCCAAAGATATGCAAGACTATCTGGCTTGTGGGTTATTGCATCTACAGGAAGCATTACTAAATGTGCATCCTTATAGTCAATTTTATTAGCAGTCATCATTAGTTCATTAACTAACCATTCTATATAAGCACCTATGCTACTTTCAAGCAGGTGGTGATCAATCAGAACCATTTTATCACCTTTCAAGTTCTAGTTCTTACTATGGTGCTAGACCATAGCCAAGTCATACCATCTCACAGAAATGGCGATTCGTGAACCAATATATCCCAGCTGGGTACCCTGGAACACATGCCCCGTTTGTACCCTAGGCACAAACAAGACCAACCCATTCCACTCCTGTCATGGGGTCTAGGTCTCCGTCCAAACTTGGACTCCAAGCCCCCACACTTGAGACCTAGTCTTAGTATGGTGCTTAGACCTCTAGCTTTCTCTGCCTCTAATCAGTTAGTCTGGAAAGAGCCAGAACCCACGACAAGAGTATAATGAGTCTTCCCGCTCTCATAAGCAAGTATGTGATCAGGATAATAAGTCTATGACCTGACTACCATCCACAGCAATGGACGGTCCTCAATCGACATAGGCAGAACAACTGTAATCCGAGCCTTGCTCGAATGCCTAACCAAGTCTAGATCCAAAGTATCATTCTACCCCGTCTCTAATTATCATTCATATCTATTACATGTGATAGTAATGTAATGACAACAATAATATCTTTTCTATCTCTTGCGGGTGACAAGTAATCACTCAACTTCTACCGAATCCTATAGCATAGCAATCTACACGATCTTGACATACTAGGAATCATTGGATAAGGATATATATATATATATATATGCAAGTGGTTTCATTCAACTCTTTAAAACTTAATGCATAAGTATAAATTAAAGTGCAGAATAATAGGGGTTATGCACCGAGGCTTGCCTGGGTAAGATATAACCAAAAGTAAGCATTCCATCACGGTGACATGATCATCAAGGCACCATCTTTTCTACTACCTCGATCGACTCTATGATCCATCATTGTTCCTATTATGATATACGTGGATGCAACACAGAGACATAAATAAAAACAACAACTGCAACTCTAAAATATGATTACGCTCCGCAAGCTAACGAGCTAGCTTAAATGACTAATGTACTAGTCTATGTATCCATATCGTCAAGTAAGGCTTCGCCTCTGGAAAAATGTTCTAGTTTTAAAATCCCAAGGTGCTTCGGCATTTTATTGATTAAACATATATTTTTGAACTAGGGCTTATTTAGCTACCTTAGCAAACTAATTATTATGGGGCTACAAAAATTAAATGAGCACCTAATAATGTTAGGAATTTACTGTGAAAGTTTTCGAGCCAATACTATCACTAATTTATCATAAAAATTCCTACAAGTTTATATCTTCTAGTATTAAGCATCTTAAATTAATTAGATAACTCCTGAAAATATTATAAAACTATGTGAACAAAATATACTAGGAGATAGATCATGATTTTAGGAACCTAACAAAATTGGTTTCACAATTTTATATTGAATTTATAAGTTTACCTTAGAAATTAAATTAGAAAATACATTAGAAAAAGGAAAGGGCCGGCAGCAACACCATCTGGCCGGACCGCCCAGCGTGGCGTGGCTACACGCGTGTCGCGGCGGCCTAGTACAACCCAAGGCCGGGGGCACCCGTGCGCGTTGGCTATTTTGCTGAAAGGCCTAGAGCTTTTAGAGATTAATACGAGTACTATGCGCACTATTCCTACCATTAGTAACTTTGCAACTAAACGCTCGGATGTTTTCACCTTTACCACGGGGAGATCCCTAGAAACCCCGCACGTGCCGACGTAGCGGCTGACAGCATAAGGAGGTTACGTCAGGCAAACTAGGCTCTCTATGATGGAATTAAGGGGCCGACCACCATCTACATCTAAACACCCAAGGATGGGTGGCAGTTAGGGACTCGGAGGCGCATTGTCGTGGGCTGCAGCGGCGAGTAGCTATCCGTGATGGCGGCACGACTGTTCTGGCAAGCCTACATACGCTCGGCAGAGTAGAAGTGGTGGATAAGCATAAGCCATGGTGCATGCTCCACTGATGGTTGAAAGCAGGGGAGTGCTGTGGTGGTCTGGCCACATGCGCCCACACCATGCGGCGGCGCTCCGAGCGCGGCACCGATGCGTCCACACTCCATCGACGAGCACCCTAGCCAAAGTAGCATGAGCACCGGATGAAGGGAGTCAAGGCGAGCTTAGGGTTATGAGCAATTGAACTGCTATCACTCCTACATGCCTTACCTCTCATCCTACCGATTTGGCGGCGCCCACTGCCGGCAGCGAGCAAAATGCCAAACTACCGGTTGGTAGTGATCGGACGGGCTTGAGGAAAATAGGGCACCTAGCTGACTACCTATGCTACCCACTAATGTGGGGAATTGTGCTGCGAAGCCCAAGCTGGGGATTTAGAAGGGGATGGTGCGCTACCGCTGCAACATCATGGCCCATGGCCCTGACTTAGTGTGGACCGGCCAAGACATGACGAGGGCATAGCCATGTGGGGACATGATCATGGAGGCAGTAACAGAGGCACATTGGTGAGTGAGGGGATAAATACAGAAACGGAACAAGCAAAAGCGTCAGGCGCAGCGCCCCATGGCGACAATGGCATGTGTACGGCAAGGCAGTGGGGGTGAGATCACAGCGCTACAAGACAACCGAGGCAGGTAGTGACTCAGCGGGTAGGTGAATTGAGCAGCGAGATGAGCGCCACGATAGCCAGATAGTGACTGTCACAGTGTTAGCTTGGCCCTGTGCATGGCTAGGCCAGCAGCGCACATGTGGCAAAGATAGTGCCACCGGACAGGGCCAAGCAGCGGCGTATGATTGTAGAGAGCGTGAACGCGGCGGTGACGCGATAGCGCCGGTAGTAGGGGCACGCCCACACGTATGATGGTGAGAAGGACAACAGCAGCACCACAACACGAGGTAGGAAAGGCGGCAGCGGGGGCAGTAGCGTGGTGACCAGTCGCTGCAAGGCGATGACAGCAGCCAACCAGGGCCGGTCATGGGCAAAAATGGCCAGACAGGCCGACCGAGCTCGGCACGGTGGCGCACAGAACATGGCCGACCACGTGACACCGAGAGGCCACGCGCGGTGACCACACGCACATGCCAAACATATGATGTGCTTGAATTTTAAAGCGCATCTAAAAACTAACCTAACACAGTTGAAGCAAAACTACCTCGACCATGCTAACGAGGGTACATCAGTCTACCATAAGGAGCAAAAACACAACCTTGACCTTTAGCTAGATTTTTTGAAATTAATTCACCAACATGGCATTGTCACACTGTTTTCAACTTAAAATGTCTTCCAAGTCTTGAGCTAAATCTGACTTCAAGTTCCATTTCCAAGCCATTAAAAATACTAGCTAGTCATATTATTTTTCTACAGCAAGAGTTGCGTTGTCATCTACAAAGTTTGTACTTCAAACCTTATTTAGGTGTCATACACATGTTCTATAATACTTTTGCTTAATAAAAATTGGTTTTCCACCCTACTTGACATAACATAAGTTATCGAATAAATTTCCATTTAACATTCTTATTGGTCATTTTAGGCTACAAGAAATTTATCAACACCTTCTATCACATGCATTACTACATAAACATGATGCTCACGTACTCACTTTGATGTAATCAACAATACCAAAACTTGCAGCTAGTGTTTAAACATTTTAGCTAGAATTTAAATGTCAAAATAGCATTGTTTTACTACTTTTCCATACTTAGAAAAGTTAAGGATTTCAGTTGTGGCTAAGTAACCATTAACTCTTTTGTTGCAATTTTTTATAGGTCTAAACCTTGTTAACTTTAACCAACAAATACTTCATGCAATAGTCCATACCTTATACTAACCCATAGGAGCAAAATATTTAAGCACCATTTAACTATTTTACTCAATATAAATCACCAAAAATGGTATTATAACAATAATTCAAGTGTTTGCCGACTTAACGAAAAGAGCTTATCTTAACGTCAAATTTGATTTTTTTGAGCTCCCAAGAGCATTAGTTAACAATATTTATTTTAATTTTTCTCAACCACGGAAGTGAGTCACATAGGATTCGCTTATCATTTCACGTGTGTTATAAATTTTTAAAACTCAAAAACTTCTTTGGCTAATCCCTCTCAGACCTAAATCTCGGTGCTAAGCAAGCTCGTAACACTAGGGATGTAACAATCTTCCCCTCTTAAAAGAATCTTGTCCCGAGATTCGAAGAATCAGAAAGGAGAAAATGCGATTACACTTTGTAGATCTGAAATTACACAGAAGGTTACACGACGTCAAACACTAAACCACGCAGGGATTTAGAGATACATGGTTAAGAGAAACCTAGTACAACCAAGGCTTAATCCAGAAGTTGAGATAGATGAGGACAATGGAGAAACAACAAGAAAATCATTATCCAAAATATGGCATATGTCCAATAGATCTAGAAATAGGAGACTGAGATCTCAAACATCGTGAAGCCTAAGACCACACTAACCAGAGATGGACTTGAACTCCTTTGACAAAAAATCTAGATCCCTTCTTCTTCTTAGATTACACAATCACCTCTAACTGGCGATCCTAGTTCCACGAATGGTGACTGGATCTCATAGCACTGCTTTGGATTTGAGGGGATGAGGATGAAGGAGAGAATAAGGGCATCTTATAGTGGCAAATGAAGGTGGGGGTGCCACGCACTAGGAGCAGAGACGGCATGGATGGGAGACACTGATGGTTTATGAGGTGAGGAAGAGGTCAGCCATGGTGCGCTCCCTACACAAGCTTGAGTGGAGGGAGGAAAAAGGAGAGGAGAGGGGGTTCGCTCGATGAGGGAGGCATGCGGACAGCCGTGTCCCCAACAGAGAAAAATAGGAGAGGGGGGTCCGGTACGAGGACGAGGGCGAGGATCGAGAGCCAACAGGATGCTGAGAAAAAGGGAAACACACAGCGCATGAGTATGGTGTGTAACACCCCAGGTGTTTGGCTTCCACATTTGCACTTGCATTTCATAAACATGAGCATCATTCATCCATTCTTGAGTTTAGAATTTGTATGAAACATGCTTTTGAAACATTGCAACATATGGTTACATTCTATGTGTGATTGTTTTAGGAAATGCATAGTGTGTAACACTCAAGTGCAACATGTGCAACACACTTTAGTGAGACATGGTTAGCTAGTACAATGCCACAAACTCATGAAACACATGAAACATGGTTTCGAAACAGAAGTAACAAAGTCACTTATTTTTCCTTGTTTCAATACATGTGATGCTTGATTTTGGTGTGATCAATGTGTGGTGTGGCTAATTATCCTCTTAAGCAACTTAGTTATACTTAGAATGTCATTAGGAACAATGTTCATGTTGATCATTTTGCCTAATTAGGTTACCAAGTCATGGTTTGACTATTGTGGACCCCTAGAGCTCCTGAGTTTGACTATTTAAAAAGTATAGCTTAGAGTATTTGCATGTCTAAGAAACCTAAAGAAAGGTTGTAGCAAATTGTATAAGGAACAAACTTTGTTTAGGAGCCAATTCATGAAAATGTGCAGAACATGCTCTAAAGGGACCCACAAGTCAGTTTTGGGGTTCAATTTGAGACTCTGAAATATTCTAAGTCATAAAATTGAGTTTCAGTTTTCTGTACCCAACTTGTGAGCATTGTAGCTCCCTAACCAAGCCGAATCAGCTCAAGCTCCAATTGGCAAAGTTATAGCCCTCGTGTAGATCTCCCACTTTGTCAATTGCACCGTAGCCTAGATCTTCACGGTTTGGAAGTTGTGGTTCAGGGAAATGGCGCTGTGAGTAGGCACATTTGATAACTGAATCAAAATTTCTGACCTGCTATAGTGTCAATCGGCAGCAGAGCTCTACCACTGTGTGGCTGCCACACGCCGTAGCTGGCCTAGCACCACTGCCCGGTGTCCTCCGCTTGAAGCCATGTCCCTCTGCCCTCCCTGCTTGCTCTCATTTACTCTCCTTCGCCTCCTCCGCTCACAGCAGCAGCACGCCGGCTCCGCCATCGACGCCGAGCAAGCGTTGTCGCCTATCTCACTTGCCACCGCGTAATCACCATCTCCAGTTAGCCCACAGCTCCACCATCACCTCCCCTAGCTCGTCCATCACACCGTTGGGCCGGTGAACTGAGGTAGTGGTCACATTTCGCCTTCCGCCGCCGTCCGAACCTCACTAGAGTGGCGCTCTCCATGGCCAGCACTGCACTGCTCTCCTTTTCCTTCCCTAGCTTCTGTCTTGTCTTCTCTATCACTCACTGATGCTTGTGTGATGATGTCACCATCCCCGTTGGTCCAGTTGGGCCAGAATGTGGCCGCGCGTCGCCATGCGCCATGGCCAAGCCACCGAGCTCTGTGGTTGGGGTGCTTAGGGGTCGGTAGAGAGTGAGGTTAGGGTACCAATCGACGCGGGAGGTCGAGGCGGTCACGTTGGTGCCATCATCATTGCCGGAGACGCTGTCGTCGGTGAGCTTCGCCGGTCCCCATCGAGCTAACCGCCGTGCTCTGTTTTATGTATCGCTGACGCATGGGCCAGCTGACATGTGGACCCCGCCTATCAGTCACTATGAATAGAAAGCCAGTTCAATTATTTCCAGTTTTGGTGTTGTTTTGTAAAATCTATATCTAGAGTTTGGTAGATCCAAATTGGGTGGTTCCAATTTTGTTAGGATCATAGTGAAGTGTAGTATTTAGGAAAAATATAACATGAACACTTGTAGTGAAAGTTTTGGATGAATTAAATAGAAACTTGAAATGTGTTTTTAAATGCATGCAAACTTGTTCAAATTTTATCTTGAGTTCCTATGCTCGAAAAATTATGAAATTTTTAGTAAGCTCTTCGTGCTTAGTAGAAGCTCTAGTAAAAATTTGAGAGTCATTGCATTTATGGTTTTTGAGTTATAGATTTTTCTTTTATCATTGAATGATCCTTGTGTGAATTTTTGTAATTTATCTATGAATCCAATGACCATAAAATTTTGTGGGGGATGTCCTAGTACCTTAAGAATGCTAGGGAAAAATATAAAATCTGTTGCTTGACACTTTTCATGAGGGTTTCCTAATTATGTTATTTTAAGCCTTTATGTCTTGTCATTTTTGTGTAGGATGTTATACTTCCTCAAATGATGTGAAATTTTTATAGTAGTCTACTTGGAGCATGTAGTACCTACTGTAATTTTTGTAGATTAAATGGTGTAGTTCTCATATATGTTTATTATTTCCCTTAATTAATTAATTAAATTAAGAAAGGCATTAAAAGAAATAAATTGGTGGTGAACACTTTACTTTCTGGTGTTCTTGTGATATGTGTGATAAGTAAGTAAAGTTGGTTTTGTCCAATTATTTGTTTGCAACATAAGTTAATAAATATTTCCTCGCATTATGTCTTTCTGGACAGTTCTCGGGACTTTACAAAGTTCTCTATGATATTTTGGTTTGCTAGAAATGTGGTGAATATAAAAGTTGTAGATAACTTATGTATCTAGCTCCTGTCAAAATTTGGTGGCAATTGGCCTAGTAGTTTAGGAGCTACAGTCATTCAAAGTTAGATCATAGTTTTGCTTGCTCTCTGTCTTGTTGGACCTGATTATGTGGTTCTGTAAATTCAACCTGGTAAAAGTTGGAATCATGCCATGAGGTCTGAAAATGAATTGTAGGCAATTTCATAAGCTTTCCAAATTGTCTTGTTGCCTATCATTTCGATTTGTAGATCTCTAGTTTTGGTCAGTTTACTATACCACTATATAAGTTCCTGTTTTGCTAAAATACGAATGATTGTGTGTGCTTAGTTGCGATGTTCTTGTTGATTGTTTAGGTGCTAGCCTAACTTGAGAACATGCTTAGGTGCAGGTGCTAGGTACTTAACTAAAGATGAGCAATTGTACATTAGGCTGTATAAACTTGGTAAGTTAAAGTGATTTGAATAGAGCTTAAGTCGGAAAATACAGATTGCAGTAAGCATGTGCATTCCCCGAGCATTTCTAACTTTGTTCATATGCATCCATGATATTTATCTTGCACATACATACAATAGGTGTGCCAGAGGGAGTGATGCTTCTGGAGTTTGAGGGAGGGAGCCAGGAGGAGGAGCCCTAGGTGCAAGCAATCGACGAAGCAGCCGCCGAGGAGGAGTTGCCCGAGTGCCCTGACCACCGTCCTTCCTCTTTCCTAAAAGGCAAGCCCCGAAGCATATTAAGTCTCCTATGTTTTTACAAATATCTTGAGTATCTTTTATCGTTGATGATGCATTAAGTATAGGAATTGGTTGAAACCAATTGTTGCATTATATATCTATCCTTGTCCAGATATCGCACTTGAATCATATTTAAGTTCAGGAACGGATTACATGCTTAGCCATGCTTAGTGCGGTAGAAGTCAGGTGATTTCCTATCACCTACGAGGTTTAGGATGAGGTGGGTCACGGTTGGCTATATTTGCTATCGTGGAAAAGAATCATGTTAATAATGAATTAAGACCGGGTGTAGTCTTGTGTAGGGTTGGACATAGTGACTCTGTCTGTGTCATTTAAGGACAGATACACTGTACGTCCTCATGTCATGTTGAACGCGGCCTAACACTTAGCTGGCCAGATAACTCATTCCGACCGCAAAGCCTAGTAGCTCGACTCAGGCTAGGAACACGAGCAGTGGCGTGCATTCTGGAGGTAGTAAGGATGTGTAGAGAGCCATTAGCATAAGTCCAAGACGGGTTAGAGTCCCGAGCAACCTTGGTAGAGTGGTTCTAAAAAGAATGCCGATCTGTTCGAACTCGTGACTCCTGAATTGTGCCAAAGGTAACTTGTTTGCGACCCTAACGGGGGAAGAAGGGTTTATGTTTAGGAATACCCCTCCAGCTGGATAGGAATCAATTCGAATCGCCGTCTCTCCTAGATAGTGAGAACTTGACTGAGCAGCGGCAACGTAGATTCAATTAATTTAACGATATGGTTAAATGGATGATGATGATAATGTTGCCACGATTTATACCTGCTATAGTTATTAATGTTTGCATCTTAATCAAATGATTGCTTAGTACAGGTGCTAATATAGATGACTTGATAATGGCTAAAAGTCACTGCTAGTTCAGGTTAAGAGTTGATCATTATTACTTATGCTTTTCCGCAAAAAGAAAGTGTCAGCTAGATCCACTTAATTAAGCTATGCATGATCCTTAGTGTCATTTGTTTTGGTTTCCGACGGGTAAGTCTAGCTGAGTACATTCTCGTACTCAGGGTTTATTCCCTCTTGTTGTAGATGACCTTCTATATCAGGGCTCCTATAAGTATTGTCTCCACTCGGTGGGTGATGAAGACTAGATCATGGGAATGATCTCTGTTTCTCTTATCAGAATGCTTTTGCGGGTTGTGATCAGCAAACTGGTATTTGTATTTGAACTCAGGTGTGTAAGTTAAACTATTTGCTTTCGCATACTTTACAAGACTTGTTTTGTAATAACGATGACTCTGAGGTGTTGTAACCTAATTGCAAACCGTCTGTGAAATATTGTAATAGATGATATGTTATGTTGAATTACTGTGATCTTGGTTGTATGCAAGTTGGTTTGAAATCCTTCATGGTTTCAGTTGACTACCGGGTTTATATGGGCTTAAGTGCGAGAATTTGATCGTTTCAGCGATTGTTTTTGTATTTGTGCTCTTATAAATTGGTCGGTTCTGTGACATGGTGGAGGCGGCATAATGCCATGGTTACACGAGAATGGGGTACTAGTGGACCCTAACACTGATGGCGTCCATAGGGCACACGGCAAGAGTGACTGGTGTGCGTAGTGTGGTCGAGCTAGACATAGGGCTTGAGACATGACATGCACTCAGGCTTTTCCAATCACTCACTACTATCCGGGGGCTAACTTTTCCTTGTTGTTCATCTTTTCCTTCCCTTTCATGTTCACAATATGCGCCAACCTTTTGTATGAAGTGAGATCGTGACATACATGCTTCCTCCAAAACCACCTTCTCTTGTTTACTTGAGGAGACACTATTTCATCAACCCAATGTGGATTTCCCGTTCGAACACCCAAATATTTCCAAGAAGAATATTTTGTATCAAGAGCGGTATGGCGGTGTAACTTGGCAAAGGTACTTGATCAACAACCTTGATACCAGCGCGTGTTGAGCAGCATCACCATGTGGTAGCTATTCCATAGGGCCCCTAGTTTCATCGTGGCACCATAAGCTATTAACCAGGCAACTATTATAACTTACATGCAATGAAGGCGGTGGGGTCATAGATCACAGAATTAGAGGAGTATTTCAAGGAAAGATTCAGACAATAAGAGTTCCTTTCGCAACAAGGGACATGGAATTTGAATCGCACAACGGATTTGATTTAAAGAGATTCAAGTGTCCTGTTGGGACATCCACAATTAGTCAATACAGTGTCCTATGTTATCCAATCACGGCTGGTCTACTCGGAATAGTAACTTCTCTTGTAACCCACTTAACGTTGCCCTTGGAAACCCTAAGCACATCTAACGAGACCTAAGGGTAGATGGAGGCAGTAAGCATAGCAAATAAATAAAATGCACATTCCAAACATCCTTATGTTGATACAACATACAGGCACTCACTCTTCCATTGTCGACACATCATTCACCTTCCTTATGACCAGACGATCTCAACAACTACGGATGAAATACAATGAAAAGATTACAATACTTGAGGACAACGACAAAAAATACCACTAACTACGAGTACATCTTCCCAAGGCAACTAATCTACTTTGTTGGACCACACATCTTCATTCTTGGGCTTGGTGTATTCTTTTACTACCCTAGCTATGGATCTGCCTCCTCTCTTGGCAGTGGCTAAGTGAGGGGAAGTAAGGGCTCTACTTCTGATACCTCTAAGGGTGGAGGTGCTGGCGATACTACAACACTAGTCCTCCTTCTTTTAGGTGGGTGGATAGGGATTCCCTCCAAGACCAAGGGATCCTGCCTTTCAGCAGCCAACGTCCTATGCTTAGCCCTGGTGATAAGGTAGGCCTCTCCTAGCTGATGGGCATGCCGATCTTTAGCCTGCTTTAGGGCTTCCAACATGGTAGTCTCATGACTCTCTGTGGTTGCCACACTGGCATGTGCTTCAGCAAGCTATACCTAGAGCATCCTAGAGAAGATCTTGGCTTCCTCGGCTTGCTAGAGGCACTTCCTCAGCTCCAAGGCTTGCCGGTCATACTGCTCATCTAGAGCAAGCAGGTACATGGTCAAGTGCACCACGGTTGGACTGTCTTCTTGTGCATCCCTCCCTTGCAAGGCCTCCATACGAGCCCTCCATACTCGTCGATCCTTTTCTAAAGGTGGAAAGAACCTCATAGGGGTACGAGCAATCGGCTCTTCATAGATCTGACAAAGGTGCCACAAGGCTTTGCGGGCCATAACTTGGTAGGTGTCGACGAAGCAAAACCTGGTTGCAGTCACATTCCAGGCTTCAGTGATGTTGGGAAGCTCCTCACTCTTTCCAATATAGATAGTAACTTCACACCACTTAGTGCCATGCTTTTCATACTCACGGCCCTCATACTCGAGATGATCTTTGACCTCGAGTTTTTGCAGGGTGGTATAAAGGATTTTGGGGAAATCCTCAGTGTTCAAGCAGTAACTGCTAACCCAGGCTCCTGCCATCCCTGGTGGGTGGTTGCAAGGGAGGATTGAGCAAAAAGCTTGTTTAAAAGGAAAAGCTAGGTGAGCTGGAGTGCACCGAGTGGTGGTATAATGGCTAGGCCAGGCCCTGCTTATTATGGCAGAGTGGTCAGTGGTCTTGGCATAGTCCACCTTCAGTTCCTACATAGAGCCGCTACAAATGAATCGATTGAATTTTTCACGCGCTCGAGGCAAGTGATGTCTGAGGCCATTAATGACTAGTATGGTTGTAGGGCAAGATCTGACAAGAACGCAAAAAGGAGTATGGGGAGACATGGGTCACGACAGGCATGAACCACAGGCGAACGCGAAGCATGAAGCCACAGTTCAACATTAATTCCCAAACAAGGGCCAGTCAGTCATGCACAATACAACTCGTGTGACAGCTATGAAGGGCACATCTAACAGCAATACAGTCACGATGACTAAGGCATTACTAGCACGACTGACTTAAATATCGTATACTATGCGAGAGTCAGTCCACTAGAGAAAACCTAG
Organism: Miscanthus floridulus; assembly: GCF_019320115.1. Lineage (NCBI taxonomy): Eukaryota > Viridiplantae > Streptophyta > Magnoliopsida > Poales > Poaceae > Miscanthus > Miscanthus floridulus. Next base: position 36,161,712 of record NC_089585.1, read on the forward strand.
TTAAACCTATTCTGAATACTTAACCATAACAATAGGGCTACTTATATATTTCATAGTTAAACGCCCTAACTTTTTGCAAAAATAAGTTGTCAAATTTTAGTTTAGAAAAGGATTAAGCTTTATTTCCTCATTTATGCTCTAATACCACCTATGGCAAAACCATCTAATCTAATGCCTCCCAGGAGTACTTATCTTCCATTAGACACTAAGTACCCAAGAGAGGACACTAAACTACGCAGTTCCGTCGAGCACAACCCAAGAGAGACTCAAAAATCCATATTTTTCCATCAGGATAATAAATGAGAGAATAAAGCTTACAACACTCTTAAGTCATTTCTTACATCACTTTATTACAGTACCTCGATCGACTCTATGATCCATCGTTGTTCCTATTATGATATACGTGGATGCAACACAGAGATGTAAATAAAAACGGCAACTGCAACTCTAAAATACGATTATGCTCCACAAGCTAACGAGCTAGCTTAAATGACTAACATACTAGTCTACGTATCCATGTCGTCCAATAAGACTTCGCCTCTAGAAAAATGTTCTAGTTTTAAAATCCCAAGGTGTTTCGGCATTTTATTGATTAAACATATATTTTCGAACTAGTGCTCATTTAGCTACCTTAGCAAACCAATTATTATGGACCTACAAAAATTACAATGAGCACCTAATAATATTAGAAATTTACTATGAAAGTTTTAGAGCCAACACTATCACCAATTTATCATAAAAATTCCCACAAGTTTATATCTTATAATATTAAGCATCTTAAATTAATTAGATAACTCCTAAAAATATTATAAAACTATGTGAACAAAATATACTAGCAGATAGATCATATTTTTAAAAACCTAACAAAATTGGTTTCACAAGTTTTGGTTAACTACACAATTTTATATTGAATTTACAACTTTACCTTAGAAATTAAATTAGAAAATGCATTAGAAAAAGGAAAGGGCCGGCAGCAACACCATCTGGCCTGACCGCCCAGCACGACATGGCTACGCGTGTGTCACGGTGGCCCAGTACGGCCCAAGGTCAGGGCGCCCGCACGCGTTGGCTATTTTGCAGAAAGGCCCCAGAGCTTTCAGAGATTAATACGAGTACTATGCACACTATTCCTACCATCAGTGACTTTGCAACCAAACCCTTGTATGTTTTTACCTTTACCACGAGGAGATCCCTACAAACCCCGCGTGCGCCGACGCGGCGGTCGACAACATAAGGAGGTTACGCTAGGCAAACTAGGCTCTCTACGACAGAATTAAGGGGCTGACCACCATCTACAGCTAAACACACAAGGATGGGTGGCGGTTAGGGACTTGGAGGCGCATTGTCGTGGGCTGCAGCGGCGAGCAGCTATCCGTGGTGGTGGCGTGACTGTTCCAGCAAGCCTATGTACGCTCGACAGAGTAGAAGTGGCGAATAAGCATAAGTGGCTCACCGTGGTGCACGCCCCACTAACGGTTGAAAGCAGGGGAACGCTGTGGTGGTCTGGCCACATGCGCCCACACTACGCGGTGGCACTCTAAGCGCAGCATCGATGTGTCCACACTCTGTCGACGAGCACCCTAGCCAAAGTAGCGTGAGCAATGGATGGAGAGAGTCAAGGCGAGCTCAGGGTTATAAGCAATCAAACTACTATCACTCCTACATGCCTTACCTCCCATCCTACTGATTCAGCGGCGCCCATGGTCGGCGGCGAGCAAAATGCCAAACTGCCGATTGGTAGTGATCGGACGAACTTGAGGAAAATAGGGCGCCTAGCTAACTACCTATGCCACCCACTAATGCAGGGAATTGTGTTGCGAAGCCTGAGCTAGGGATTTAGAAGGGGATGGTGTGCTACCACTGCAACATCGTGGCCCATGGCCCGTGGCCCTAACTTAGTGTGGACCGGCCAAGACATGATGAGTGCATAGCCGCATGGGAACATGATCATGGAGGCGGTAATAGAGGTGCGTCAGTGAGTGAGGGGATAAATACAGAAATGGAACAAGCAAAAGCTCCAAGCGCAAGCGCGCCAAGGCAACAACGACGCGTGTATAGCAGGGCAGTGGGGGCGAGATTGCAGCGCTACAAGATAGCCGAGGTAGGCAGTGACTCGATGGGTAGGTGAATTGAGCGGTGAGACGAGCGCTATGACAGCCAGACGGCGACTGCCGTGGCATTAGCTTGGCGGCGCATGGCCAGGTGAAAGGACCTAGGATGCCGCCTAGAGGGGGGTGAATAGGCGTTTCTGAAAATTAACACCTTTAAATGTGGAAATGATTAGTAAAGGGAGTTTCCAAAATGGAAACTCCAAATAAAGAGTAGTACCACCCCTCACAAGTTAGCCATAGAGTATACAAGGTATACAGAATATATCTAGAAGCTACAACCCTACAACACAAAGTTAGGTCACTCTAGCCAGAGTCTTTTCCAACTCCTTTTCCTCCTTCCACTAGATGATTCCGAGGCGGCGGAATCGACCATTACAAACTTTTCGAGGCATACCACAATCTCTTGGGTGCTCTCCGATGATGCTTAACCATCTAGGACCGAAGAGTCCAAGAGTAACAAATGTGAATCACGAGATTGATAATATGCACAAGTGCTCAAGTGGTTGGATTGCTCTCTTTTTGAATTTTACTCAACCCACAATTTGATTTGGCAAATTTGATCAATCACTCACTAAGAGAGGGTTGGGAGAGTTGGCAAGGCTCAAAAACATATGTGTGTATTAGCAGAATCAACAGCCTCCAAAGGTGGAGGCTTGGGGGTATTTATAACCCCCTTGGAAAAACTAGCCATTTTATAGCCGTTGCAATACCGGACACATCCGGTATGACTTACACTGCGCCAACGGTAACTAAGTTACAGTGAAGTTGTGAGGCATCAGAACTCCCGATGAATGTGGGAACTCCAGACTCATGTTGGAACTCCTGACCCTCAGCAAATTTGAAAAACATGTAACTCAGTTAAAGTATGTGAGGTGTCGGGACTCCCGACTCATGCCAGAACTTCCGATGGTCGGAACTCCCGACCCTCAAGGCTTTTGAAAACTAGCCGTTGGTCTCTAGTCATGCATACCAGACACGTCTGGTATAAATACCGGACACGTTCGGTATGACCAGGATAGCAAACCCTCCAAGTCAGAACTCCTAACCATTGCTGGGACTCCCGACCATCGAAACTCCCGACTTACGTCAGAACTCCTAACGAACCAACCCGAGAACAATAATTTTACCACTGCTGGGTAAATACCGGACACGTCCGGTATCTGTCAGACCAGCAAAAATAAAGTTAGCTCTTTTGTCGCTCAAATACTCAAAACTCACATGGGTTGGCTTGAGCACTTATGAAACATTATCTATCAACATGATGCATCCCTCTTAATAGTACGACATACCTATTAAACTCAAGATCAAAGGAAAAATGAATTTATACCACTTGAGTTGATCTCTTTTGAATTGATGCCATCCCTTCCAATCTTCATCAAGTAAGGGTGCTAACATGTTGATGTTGATCTTTTCACTTGAGTATAGCCATCTTGAGCATGTGACTTGATTCCATTCATCAAATTTGAATAATCCCAAATGTATCAAGTCACTTCCATCAAACACTCCAATAGTGATTTGATCCTCCACATAAACGTGGCCATCATAGCTTGATTAGTACCTCAACTAAATGTAAGTACTTCTTTCTTCACCCTAGCTAGGTTCTTCAGCCGCCAAACCATCGCTTGCCCTTCATCCTTGCTTAGTACCTCGAAGCCTTTCCTTGCTATCTTCACCATCTCAAGCTATCAAGTCACATCTTGTGTTGAATCATCCATTCATGTATTGTTATCTTTTTCATTTCAATTTAGCAAGCTTCAATATGAGACCAATCCATATGCAATCTCTTATGTCTCATTAATTAATTCTTATAAGCTTCCTTTCACATAGAACATGGAAATCCCACAATAAATAAGCCTTTGCATGAATTCCATTTGCATTATTGTCTTGTGTTTGAACTAGATTGTTTACACAACAACACATCATTTTGGCTTTCATTAAGTACCTATGAGATAACCTATTACCTGTCCACACTTAGCAAATAGGTTAGTCCTTTAATCACATTGTCATTCAATCATCCAAAACCCACTAAAGGGCTATATACACTTTCACTAGGCCGACAGCGCACATGTGGCAAAGACAGTGCCACCGGGTAGGGCCAAGCAGCGACGTAGGATTGCAGAGAGCGCGGGCGCGATAACGACGTGATAGCGCCGACAGTAGGGGAATGCCCATGCGTTTGATGGCGAGAAGGACAACAACAATAACACAGCGCGAGGTAGGAAAGGCGGTAGTAGGGGCAGTAGCGCGTTGGCCAGCCGCTGCAGGGCGATGACAGTAGCTCGCTAGGGTCGGTCATGGCCAAAAATGGCTAGACAGGGTGACCGAGCTTGGCATCACGACGTGCGGGACACGGCCAGTCGTGCGACGCCGAGCGGCCGTGCGCATGGGCCAAACATATGACGTGCACGAATTTTAAAGCATGTTTAAAAACTAACCTAACACAGTTGAAGCTAAACTTCCTCGACCATGCTAACAAGGGTACATCAGTCTACCATAAGGAGGAAAAACATAGCCTTGACCTTTAGCTAGATTTTCTAGAATTAATTCACCAACATGGTATTGTCACACTGTTTTCAACTTAAAATTTCTTCCAAGTCTTGAGCTGAATCTGACTTCAAGTTCCATTTCCAAGCCATTAAAAATACTAGGTAGTCATATTATTTTTCTACAACAAGAGTTGCATTGTCATCTACAAAGTTTGTACTTCAAACCTTATTTAGGTGTCATACACATGTTCTATAATACTTTTGCTCAATAAAAATTGATTTTCCACCCTACTTGACATAACATAAGTTATCAAATAAATTTCTATTTAACATTCTTATTGGTTATTTTAGGCTATAAGAAATTTATCAACACCTTCTATCACATGCATTACAACATAAACATGATGCTTATGTACTCACTTTGATGCAATCAACAATACCAAAATATGCAGCTAGAGTTTAAATATTTTAGCTAGAATTTAAATGTCAAAATAGCATTGTCTTACTACTTTTCCATACTTAGAAAAGTTAAGGATTTTAGTTGGGGCTAAGTAACCATTAACTCTTTTGTTGCAATTTTTTATGGGTCTAAACCTTGTTAACTTCAACCAACAAATACTTCATGCAATAGTCTATACCTTATACTAACCTATACACGCAAAATATTGAAGCACCATTTAACTATTTTGCTCAATATAAATCACCAAAAATGATATTTTAACAATAGTTCAAGTGTTTGCTGACTTAACAAAAAGAGCTTATCTTAACGTCAAATTTGATTTTTTAGCTCCCAAGAGCACTAGTTAACACTATTTTTTGATTTTTTCTCAACCACAAAAGTGAGTGACATAGGATTCGCTTATCATTTGTCGTGCGTTATAAATTTCTAAAACTCAAAAACTTGTTTGGCTAATCCCTCTCAGACATAAATCTCGGTGCTAAGCAACTCGTAACACCAGGGGTGTTACACCCACCTGTGTTGAGACTTTCTAGTACTAGCCACATACTCCGGTAAGCCTAATACCTTGGCTATTCCATTATGTGAAAAGACAACTATGCATTGGGAGTGGGAGATGGCGAGAGTAGCATCTACCCATCCTGTGAATCTATCTAGGACAGCGCAGGGAGGTGGAGTACTGTATTCTTGGGTAGCATAGACCGGTTCACATTCTAGAGGATCCAAGTGAGGGTTGATATACGTAGGTTTGGGACCTGCGTATGTCGTGTGGTAAGGAAACCCTAGCTGGGACAAATCGATTCGAATCACCACTGCTTTTTGGAGAAGAAGACTCGATCCTCTACCCTGCATCGTAGTTAATAAATGAAACAATGATACTGATGATCTTGAGTTGCGATGAGTAAAGAAGTGGTTGCTTTAGATTAGGTGCAAACTAGAGACTGATAATGATTTAACTTGAGTTAAAACATTGAAAGTAAGGATCAATCATTAGTAAGCTTTTCTGCAAAAGTTAGTCTTGATTCTTGCTACAGACTTACCTTGATTCTCGTAAAGCCTACATATCCTTGGAGTATTTCCTTTTAGTCGGTTAAGTCTTGTTGAGTACCTTTGTACTTAGGGTTTGTTAACCCTTGTTGCAGGAGGAGAGCCATTAGTAGAGAAGTTTGTTGTGCACCCTTGGGTAGGGTGAATATCTCTTGTGTGTATTAATGTGGTACCTATCATGCTACCCTACTGCCTGGTTAGCTAAACTTATAGTTTGTAACAACTAAATGAATGATTTGTAAACTTATGGTTATAAGTCTTCCGTTGTTTACTCCAATGTAATCTATTTGTTTAAACTGTTGTAATACTGCAATGTCTTCTATAATGTGTCCTGCTCAAAAAGAAAAAGTGGATGATTCAGGTTTCCTGAGGACACCTGACAGACTACCAGAATTGTGTGGCTTACGTGTGCTTTAGTCAGAGGTTTGTGAGACAATGACAGGCACATGTGGGCCATATAATTTAGATATTTTTGCCACATCAGCAATAAAATCGATGTGCACCTATGACATGATCGTCTGTGGGGCCAAAAGTCAAGGGTGTAGGCGCCAAGCTCGATCATCCATGTAATGATGCGGCTGTTGGCTTCCTTGTTGTGGAGGATGTCGCCGAGTGGGTACTCTATAACCACTGCTATGGGGTAGGCCTCGAAGTAGTGGTGGAGCTTCTAGGATGTGATCAAAATGGTGTAGAGCAGCTTCTGGACCTAAGGATAGCGAGCCTTAGACTCATTCAGGACTCCGCTGATGAATAGACTGAGTGTTGGACTTTGTAGGCATGTTCAGCCTCTTCACGCTCGATAACAATGGCCATACTGACCACCCGGTTGGTCACCGCAATGTCGTTGAAGACGTTGGCACAATCGACGTAGGGTGATTCTGCACCGTCTCTACGATTTTCTCGACGTCGTTGGTGCCGATGACCCAGGTGATAGATTCGATCGTGAAGGTCTGGCCTGACTTGGAAAGGATCATGGAGCTTAGGAAGTGGACAATCTGGCTCGTCATGGAATCACCACACACACCCCCTACCTGGCGCGCCACTGTCAATGAAGTATGGTTGGTAGTATACCAAGGGGTATGCCCACGGTAGTAGATAAATCGATGGAGGTGCGTGTGATGGGAACTACATGGTGACACAGAACGCAAGAGACAACGATTAGACAGGTTCAGGTCGTCAGCTTGACGTAATACCCTATGTCCTGTGTCTTTGGTGGATTATATTATGAGATGAGATATGAAAATGAGGGAGGTCCCTACCTGCCTTATATAGCTCGGGGGTAGGGTTACAGGTCGGTTGTATCTATCCTAATCGGTTACAAGATATGTGTTTACAATGAATACGATATCTAGCATATCCGATCAGATCTTCCTTCATCATCAAGGATGCTTTATGCAGTCTTGCGATGCACGTCGACCTGTGTCGTGCCCCACATGGCTTGATCTTGTGGGCTAGGCCTCCCCTAGCGGCTCGGCCCATGTACAACCTGTGAGTATCGAGGGTCATACCCCCACAGTAGGTTCCACCACAAGGAACCTAACCAACTGATCTATTATCAGTTCGCCACATGCCCACATGTTGACTAAGCAAAGTGTTACTAGCTCTGTTTAGTAATGGTTATGTGCTTAACATATTGTTGAAGCTTGCACTTGTATGTTTAAATGTAAAATTGTTATTTTTATAGTTTGTGTTATGATTGTTAACAACCACCAATACCTGTGTGCTCCATTAAACATGAAAAGCGGGAGAGTATCCCTCTTTACACCCTTTTTGACTTACACTATGCTTGTGTCGCACACTAACTTGTTAGTAAAGCTTAATAATCAACTCATAAGAAAGTCATTGTCAGAGAAGATGAGAGTTGAACCTAAGAACGGTTAGTTATCCTGGTTCATCATTATGACATCTTATTCTTGTCATCTTTAAAATATCTTATTTATGCATAATTCATTGAAGCATGCATCTGCATCGATGCATGTTACTTAGGTACGATTGAGAATGGATGGATAAGCACGCGGGAGCCAAAACCAAAGAAGGTGTAACGGTGGCCCAATCCTAAAGATGGTTTGATGGGGATAATGTACTGAAGATGCTGGGTGATCACGTCCTGAAGATGAAGCAATGCTAACTTGATATAATGATGGTTTACCAAGCCCTGGTGCATGACCCCTATTTTACAAGCATTTTTTATTATGTTGGTTGTGCATTAACTTATAGAAGTTGGTTGGAAACCACCTGCACAAATGTTCTTATCCTATAGGTCTTACTAGTATGATAGGATTTGTGTAGGCCCTATGTTTAAGGATTCTAGTAGTACATGAGTAACCTGCTATTACTCAATAGGTATTATACTAATTTTACTATCATATAGTTTGGAGATGGATAATAACTGGAGACCGAGTGGGAAGTTGGTGGTTGGTGAGGCAACAAGACATGGAGGTCTTGGGTGCACTTTTAGTCCCGCCTATGTCAATTAAGGACCATTCGTTGTTGGCTATATTGGACATGTCGAATAGTGCCAAACACATATTTGGTATTATGAAGGACCAAAAAAGCCAACATACCTTTTTTGCCCTAAGTTTTGGGTTTACACTGGGCAATGAGGTAGGGCAGCAAGGTAGGTAGAGATCAGCAAACTTACGGCAGGGCCATAGTGTTTTAGGCTTGGCTCTCTCGGTTGACCGGATAGGTTCAGTCTTAGTTAGCAAATTAGAGAATGATCTACCTAATTAATGTGACCCCGACAAGGTTTGTATGGGCATATGTTTGGAATACTCTAGTTTTGGATGTACATCGATTCGAATCGCAGCAAGTATCTCTCGGTTATGAGTACCTTGATCCTTCCCCTAACATCATAGTAACAACTGAAACATGGAGATGATGATGAGGATACTAATGGAACATGATATACTCTAATTGCTTACCACATGCTTGAAAGTAGTACAGGTGCTTACCTAGACTGGTTAGTTAATGAACTTAATCATTGTGAAAACATGAAACACAACGACACACTATTAGTAACCTTCTTTACAAGAACAACTAAATAGCTAGAAAGAAAGTCCCTTGCATATCATTGAGAGTCAAGAAGTTATTCCCACTTAATCGGGTAAGTTTTGTTGAGTATATTGTGTACTCCGGATTTTATTTCTACTATTGTAAGCAATAAGTGGATGTTAGACCTAATTGATGGCGTGTGTGTATGTACCTTCTGGTGGGCTCAGTAAGGCCCGATCGTAGGCTTTAAAATTGAAAATTAGTTTAATATTTGCTGCTTTTATGAAAACTTGTTTTGTAATAACTCTGATTTGAAAACTATGAGATGTTAGAAACAGTTAAGATGTTGTAAGCTTTTTCACTTATTTATGATTCTGATGAAAACGTGGATTGTTTCGAGTTCTTCCTTTGAGTGTGTTCGACAGACTACCGAGTTTAACTTGGTCTCTCGTGTACTTAGTGTTAAATGGCTGACAAGTACACTTAGGATTAGATTAAATTGGACAGTTTTGGCACATTAAGTGTCTAAATAAAATAAATATGATGTGGGTTTCTTTTTTATTTTTAATTTAGACACATTTAGGATTTATCTAAGATGATGAGATTAAAGATGATTTATTATACTTTTTTTAGCCAACATCAAAGTTGATATTTTTTAAGCCAACGTCAAGATATGGCATTGGTATCATATAATTCTTTTGGCACGTGGTGAGCAAGCCCCCATATGTCTGAATCCTAGCTCCGTCCCTGTGCATGTCCTAATTAAACATGTACTATATGCACTAACCGCATACTAGTAAGGGGTGTTATGAACATGCACATTACAATAATATATTTGCTATGTTGGAGAAGAGGATAGTCAATAGATTCTAATTATGTTTCTCCAATAACAATTATGAAGTCCATTTAAAACTTGGTGTAGACCAATATCATCATGAAATCCATTTTTCACCTATAAAAGATAAAAACCATCTATGATCAAGTGCTCTTCTTTTGTCGTGGTTGGTTGTAATTCTTGGTTGAATACAAGTGTTGAAATATACCACATACAAGAATATCACTTGTTAGTTAAAAGAAGGTAAATCAGGCTCACACGATAGTGGTTTTGTGTGTGTATGTGAATGGCTCACACGATAGTTGAGGAAGTCAAAATGGCCCAATTCCTCCTCTCACGAAAAGATGTGTATGGGCCGCACCGTTGGCCATTCTAATTAGGGCCTCTTTGTATAGATTGCCTTTCTGGTTGGATTTCTGCAGGCTCTCACCGGGTCGTATAGCCGCTTGGTAGGCCCAAAGCGGCCCAAGGGGGCCACTCGCGGACGCCGCCCACCTCTCCCCACATCACCCTCCCCGGCACGTCGCAAACCTCGACACCACCGCCTCACGCCGCGTCTCCCCTCCTAGCGCGGCCGCTGCGGCTCCCCTCTTTGCTCGGCCGCGGGCCACCGCCGGCGTCTCTCGTCCGGTCGGTCCTCTGAGTCTCGGTTACCTGCTCCCTCTGCCGAATCCTCGGGGCCCTGCTGTCGCCACCGCGGAATCCTGCTGCACTGGCCGCAGCCGGGGAACGCGGCCTGTTGCGGGAGCCGGCGCCACCTCCTTCTCGGTGCGTCGTCACGGAGGGTATTTTCCCTTTTATTATCTCCATCTCCCTAAGGATCGGTCATGGTCATACTCGGCTTCTTTGGGATTTGGACCGTTGAGCATTCTACCGAATCTAGGTCCCCAATCCATAACCGAAACCGCCTCATGGATTCTAATCCATGGTTGCGTCGAACACCTACGGGGTTTTTGTTTTCGCTGGCGCAATTTTGCTGCACATTGAATATTTTTACTGGCGCAATTTTACTCCACATTGAAACAGGCCGATAGGGTCTTATGATACAGGTATTTAGTGGCCCTGGTATCCGTACGAAAATGCCACAACATTTGTGCAGTTTGCATGCTACCATATGACATACCCTCCTGTTGAAATTTTGCTGTAGCTAGACCAGAAAAAAAAAAGGAGAGCCGCACTGCAATTTCATGCATGTAATTCAAATGAACTTTACTTGCATGGTACTAGTAAAAATGTGGCATATTCGTTAATTTAGGGCCTGTTTGGATCACTGGACTAAAGTTTAGTCCGTCGTTGGATAATAGGCTAAACATGGACTAATTAAAATTTTCTTTTTTCTAATGAGTTCTACTCATCAATTAGCCTCTATTAGTTTTTGTTAGACCATGGTCAGTTCATTTTTAGGCCTTCTATTTGGCATCCAAAACATGAACTATATCTTATTCTCCTACTGCGTGTTTGTTACTAGTCTGTATTTGTGTGACAGTGCTGTCATACATGACCATTTATTTATTATGTGATGCCAACTGTTGCTGGGTGTAGGAGTATGTACAAGTGCACACCCATGTCCTTTACTGGGTCTGCCCCTGTTCTTCATTGGAGCTCAATTAATGCTATGCACCGAATAGCTGACCTTTCTCCCTGCATTATAGAATTTACGCTAAAAGTAAAGAAAGTAGAGAGTTACTTGAAAGTATGGTACAAAAGTTGGGGAAAGGAAAACAGTGAAAGAAATAGTGACAAGGGGCTCAGAAGTAGGAAGTATAATATCATTGGATTCCGCAGCTAGGTGATACCGACCTTAAAGCCAATCAATCTATGTTTTGAGCCTCTTAGGGAATCCCTAAATTTCCATAGCTCTTTTATATCTTTAATTTTCTCATTCCATCTGTTGTGCAGACTACAATGGATCAACATGATTCCATGGCTGACTCACCAAGGAGGCGTCATAACCTTCTGCGTGACAAGGTCCAGCTGGTGAAAAGGAAGGACTCAGATCGCTATGAGATTGTCCGCTTCCATGATCCATTGTCTTTTGAGAAAGGCTTCTTTGTTGTGATCCGTGCCTGCCAGCTTTTGGCGCAGCACAATGACGGATTAATATTTGTTGGTGTTGCTGGCCCCTCTGGTGCTGGGAAGACGGTGTTTACTGAGAAGGTGGTCAATTTCATGCCCGATGTTGCTGTTATATCAATGGACAACTATAATGACGCAACTCGCATAGTCGATGGCAATTTTGATGGTAGTCCTAATCATCAAACATTTTGCATATTGTCTTATAGTATATTTAATATGTATATGCCACTTCCTTTGCATCAACAAAATTTCTGAAAAAAAAATAAGGGATAGTTATGTTACGTATATGTTGAGCTGTGTCTCTTGCACATTTGCTCATTTGGAAACTGCATACCACTGCATTGAGGCATTGATAATGGCATGGTTATTATCTTATACTATAAGATTTATGAAGCAATGTTAGTATCAGAGCGCTCTATTATTACAAGCTGCATTCTCTAAGGTGATAATGTTTACAGCCAGAGAAATTGATATTTTAACCTCTTAAAACCTGCTCAGATCCACGTCTAACAGACTATGACACACTGCTGGAAAATATTCATGGTCTGAAGGAAGGACGATCGGTTCAAGTTCCAATATATGATTTCAAGTCGAGCTGCCGGATTGGTTATAGGTAAATAATCACTGCCATCTTTCAATATTAGAAGCTAAGGTCCGCATTTTCATCTTTCATTTTAATATCATAATTTCTTATGTGCAAACAGAACAGTTGATGTCCCTAGCTCCCGAATTGTTATCATTGAAGGTATTTATGCACTGAGTGAGAAGTTACGGCCTGTGATAGACTTGCGTGTTTCTGTCACTGGTGGTGTTCATTTTGACCTAGTGAAGAGGGTTTTAAGGGATATACAACGAGCTGGCCAGGAGCCTGAAGAAATAATTCATCAGATCTCTGAAACGGTAGGTTGAATTTTTCAACTTTAACTATAGATTTTATGAGCAGTCTTGTGGTTCATGTTAGCATGTGAATTACCTCTTACTGTAATTGGTGAGGTTTATTGAAAGATGGCATTTTCAGGTTTATCCAATGTACAAGGCTTTCATCGAACCAGATTTGGAGACCGCACATATTAAAATCGTCAACAAGTTCAACCCATTCTCAGGGTTCCAAAATCCTATGTACATTCTAAAGGTAGGCATCTCAAGATTCAAGAAAGTTCTAGAATTGTGCACCAATGACATAGTTTCAAGGACAAACTTTTTTTATGATTAACCAAGAAAATTGTTGAATTGTGCACTGCCTGTTGGTTATACTCATACATACTTGCAGTCAACAAGATCTCTAGCACCTGAGAAAATCAAGTCCGTACTTGGTGATGGTCATACGGAAAGCAACGAAGAAACTTATGATATATATCTACTTCCACCTGGTGAAGACCCAGAAGCATGCCAATCTTATTTGAGAATGCGGAATAGGGAAGGGAAATATAATCTAATGTTTGAGGTATATTGGTTTATGTTTTTTCCTATCTTACCAATGGAATTTCAGTTTTATGTTTAGTGGCTACGAATTGTACTTTTGAGTGATATTGTTGGTTGATCATGCTATGATACTACTATTGTATAAGGTTATTTGGATTAAGTCCACTCCTTAGCTGCCATGTAATTTTATTCCATACACATACTTTCCCCTGGAATCTTTGTTAGAACTTGAAATACTAGTTCAGTTCAATTTTCATTATAGTGAGATTCTAAATTTTACTTCTTTTATATTTACTTAGTCTGCTTAGTTTAACAAATGTGATCAGTCTTCTGCTGTTGGCTTAGATTTACCTGTATTTGTTTTCTATTGACCGTTGCTACGTGCAATAAACAAACTCTTGCTGGCAGCCCTAGTGTTCGCTGTCTTATGTTACTTTATGCTCAAAGGAATGGGTGACCGACAATTCATTTATCATATCACCAAGGATCACTTTTGAAGTCGGTGTACGTCTTCTTGGTGGTTTGATGGCATTGGGATATACTATAGCAGCTATACTGAAGAGAAGCAGTCGTGTTTTTTCTGATGGCAAGGCAACTGTTAAAATTGATTGGCTGGAACAACTCAACCGACACTATATACAAGTGAGTATAATTTTTGTTGTTTGGTTGATGTAGTTTCTGTCAATGTCATTGTTATCTCAATTTCTTGAGCACTATTTATTTCATTATTACTTTTTTTTTGGTCTCAATGACTATTTAAGACATGCAAATGTTATGACCTTGCTTCTTTCTTTAGGTGCAAGGAAGAGATCGGGTTTATGTTAAATTTGTAGCGGATCAGTTAGGTTTGGATGGTTCTTATATACCACGCACATATATTGAACAAATTCAGCTGGAGAAATTGATTAATGATGTTATGGTATGTATATTTTGTTAGTTATATTGCTTACATTGTATTTTCACATGTCTTCTCGTTGTTTCGCTTAGTTCATTCATTGGATCTCACTGCTATGCAGGCATTACCAGAAGATTTGAAGACAAAGCTCAGCATTGATGATGAGCTTGTCTCAAGTCCAAAGGAAGCCTTTTCCCGTGTTTCTGCTGATCGGAGAAACAAACTTATGAAAAGGTTTCATACTAACATCCTTGTTTTGAGTTTGAACAGTTGCTCCTGGAAAGTTGAATACTTGGAACTTTGGAACCTGAATAAAGTTAGCTGACTTTTTCTTGTCATGTTGTCCAGTGGCCTATCTCAATCATATTCAACGCATAGAGACAAAAGTGTTGTGAAATTGAGTAAACTGACAGACAGGAGGTTTGGTGGAGGGCAAGACCTTGAACCTCCTGCTATCGACCAGGTGACTTTTGTAAAGAGTTATAACTAGCATGACAGTTGAAAGCCTAAATGAAAACATATGTGATCGTTGACATGCAAATGTTCTGGTTTCCACTTCTATTTTATAGGGTGCTATCACCCAGCTTTCAGAACAGATATCAACATTGAATGAAAGGATGGATGAATTTACCTCTCGAGTTGAAGAACTCAATTCAAAATTTTCATTGAAGAAACATTTGCCCAGTCAGCAGAACTTAACTCTTCCAAATGATGCTTGTAGTGGTTCCACACCTACAAATCTCTTTGTCTCTCAGTTAGGCAATGGTACTCTGATACCTCATTCTTCATCGTCAAACCAACTTTCAAAGGATTCCCCGATGATAGAAGAGGTATCTCTCTCTGCCTCCTCCCTACCTTTTTTATAGCTTGTTGGAAATAGATGTAGCTGTCAACATTGTTTGAACATTAGTTTATCAAACAATTTTTAGATCAGTGTGAATTTTTAGACCTCAAATAGATCCTAATAATTTGATAAAAATAGCAAAGGGTCAGGGCTTTCATTAGTGTCCTCAAGTTAAGTGGATAAGTGGGTCACAAATTAAATCCTATTCGAGTTTATCTAGTCTGAAATAAATAAAAAAGAAGTTTTTCATTTCCAGCACAGGTAGTGTAGCAATACCGCAATGGCCAAAAACTATGTAACTATACATCTATGAATGTGAAATCATATCTGGGTTGCCAAATACACATTGTGTGAGAACAATAATTTTGGATGGTTTCATAACATAGTTTGATGTAATATTAGTATTCATGCACAGACTAACAAAATCAATGAAACTAAATATCATCTACTGCAGCAACTAGTAGATAATTGAGACTCGTATGCACCTTCTGCAACATTCAGCTGTATTGCAAGAAACAATCCCATTTTGTGGGCTCTTTCTGTGGGTCTCATTGCTGAATTCTTGGAGCTTTGGGCTGTTATATCAGAAGTAGTTCTTCGTCCCGGAGTGGAGGACCTGCATTCTTGGCGTTTTTCCAGCTATCTGCATATATTGAGTTGTTTCAAGGCGCTGTCCTTTTTGGTCCCTGGGAGAGAATTTGGAGATCATGGGCACCGGGCAAATGTCATTTTTTTATGTGGCTCGTGGGTGGTGGCTCACAACAAATGTTGGGCAGCGGATAGACTTGAAAACAGAGGTTTGCGACACCCAACCTGCTGCCCCCTCTGTGCCCAGGAGCCTGAAACGATCAACCATTTGCTGGTTGGTTGCGTGTTTGCCCAATAATTCTGGTTCTTGTTGCTCCAAAGGGTTAGGTTGGGGTTAGGTTGTAGAGCCGTTCTCCGCAGCCTATGGTCCCATCCTTTGATGATTGGTGGTCTGATGCAAGTTCCAAGGTTGATGGGGAGGTCAGACAGGACCTCAATTCAATGATCATTTTGGGAGCTTGGTCTATTTGGAACCTCCGCAACCGGTGTGTTTTTGATGGAATATCACCGAGTTTATCCTTGATCGTGGTCTAGGTTAGAGATGAGTTGAAAGTTTGGGATTTAGCTGGTGCATGTGGTATTTCCTACCCCACTGCCCTAGCTAAAAAATGTGGCACTAATATTCATGTGGCAAAGGTTCTTAATGACAGGACTCTTAGAAGCTTCCAACGAGCATATTTTTTTTTCTTCCCCGTAGATAGTGATGTCGTTGGGTACCTATACCCATTACCCAGATCCACACCCATGACAAACGGACAGGGTACGGTTGTACCCATTTGAAGCGGGTAGGGGATGGATGTACCCGTTCATGAATAGGGTACAGTGTAGGGGACCGTGACGCCTAAGAGGGGGGGGGGGGGGGTTGAATTAGGCAAATTAAAATTCCAATTCTAAGCTATGACCTCTTTTTCTAACCTTATCAAAACATATGTCAAAGATAAACTATCTAAATGTGCAACTATGGTTTTGCTAGTGTGTTGCTATCTCTACCGCAAAAGGAGTAATGTAAACAATGTAAATGCGAAAGCTAAAGAGTAAGGTAGAGATATGCAAACTCCCGTTGACGACTCTGGTATTTTTATCGAGTTATCGAGAAGCGCGCAAGCTTTCACCTAGTCCTCGTTGGAGCCCCTCGTAAGGAATCCCTCGCAAGGGCCAAGCTCTCGGTCAGGTAACTCCGTGGATAGCCCCGGGCCTTTCCCACGCGCAAGTGGGTCTCCGGTGTGCCTTCCGGCAAGCCTCTCCTGGACTGCACCCCGCCGTCTTCACTATCAAGCTTCTGATCGAAACGCCGCGGGTCTTGTTCTCTCCGGTGCACTGTGGCGGCCATACCACAAACGAGGTTGGTGTGATCTCCCAAGACTACAAACCCCTCCGATATACAACAATGGTGCGCGCAAGCACCGGGTTGTAAGAGGTATGTAAACCTCACTAAACACTAGGCCTAAACCTAGAGCAAGCGCATAAGCGGTGGTCTAATCAACTTAAGCACTTCGCAAAGTATCTACGCTAATCACCTAATGAATCACTAAGCACTATGCAAGTGGAGATCACTAAGATGGTGTATCAACACCCTAGATATGTTTCCTCATCTCCACACATTTCAAATGGCCGGTTGGGGGTCTATTTATAAGCTCCACTGAGAAAGTAGCCATTGGGGACAAAATCTCGCTTTTCTGCTACTGACCGGACGCTGCTGTCGTCCTGACCGGACGCGTCTGGTCATCCCGACCGTTGGAGCACGCGATCAACTGATTGGACGCCGATGGCGTCCGGTCACATGCCATCGAACGCGTCCGGTCGCAATTTCGCTGCTCTTGAAACCTCTCTGTACTCGATCGGACGCTGCAGTTTCTGCGTTCGGTCGATTAGCCGCCAGCGTCCGGTCAGTGCTGAGTGTGTTGCTGGGATGATGAACAGTGCCATCGGTGTGTTCGGCCACTTTCAGTCCTCAGCGTCCGGTCGCTGCTGCTGACGTCTGCTGTTACCGAGCCTTTTGATCGGAGCGTCCGGTCGCTATGGCGCCAGCATCCGGTCAGTGCTGTGAAGCTCGTTTCTTCACGATCTTGCGTCCGGTTTGGTTCTATGTTCGTGCTTGGACTTTGCTTGATATCTTGGGTCTTCTCTTGTGCTTCTAAGGTCTTACTTATGGTGTTGATCATCGGATCATCACGTCGCCTTCGTTCAAGTCACGTCTTGCATCCTATTGAACTACAAAACAATTACTTGCATATTCATTAGTCCAATTTGGTTGTGTTAGTCATCAAACACCAAAATCCAAAGTAAATTAGCCTAGGTCCATTTATCTTACAATTTTCCTCTTTTTGGTGATTGATGACAACACGACCAAAATAAGCAAATAATAAAAGTTTTGAAATTTAAAAATTATTTACTTGCTAGGATGCCACTATAAAAATACCACTTGTAAGACTAAAAGATACCAATTGAAGATACCAATTGTAAAGCTAAAAGGTACCACATGTAAACATCTTTGAAAAATTATTTTGCCCTTACAAATGTCCCCATGTGGCATTATGGATTTAAGTCTTGTTTTTTTGGTCCTACAAATTTTCCTCATTATATAGACTAATCTATAATCTACTATCCTCCATTTCTCGGATCATTACCACTTGTAAATTATTATGATCTTGCTTTTGGTCCTACAAATTCTCCCCCTTTGGAATCAAACACCAAAAAGAGAGACATTAATAGCACAAGGGAGGGTCAAACTTTGTGATCCTTTATATGTGGAGTGGAATATGTTATAAAATTTGACTCTCACATTACATAGACTAAGCTCCCCCTAAATATATGCATACATATGATGGAGAATATAGTTTATGCATAATTGGCAAATTAATGCTAAAGGTAGTGTAATCTATGTAATGCATGGAGAAAACATATAAATATCAAAGTGAAATCAACATGATGATATCGGTTTAGAAATACCACATGTGGAAACCAATTTGATTTCTACCACTTGCAATAGGTGGTGAATATTTGAAGTATGATGCTTAATTTCGGGGACTCCATTTTTCTTGCAATGAGACTACTACACATGATAAGCTTAAAATATGTTAGTCTCAAAGCATCCAACTTGTAGAGTAACCTCTCCCTAAATTTATGCACACAAGTATGAAATACTTGTAGGATACATGCACATTGATTTTAGAATCAACCATACCACTTGAAAGATGACATCATATGAATGTAAGAATCAATTTCGAAGATGATATTCGGGAGAAATTATCCATAATTTGGACTTTGGCACATAAGATATACCATGATACTTCGCTGAAAAAACAAGCCGAAACACTGTTCCGGCTGATTTATTGTGAGAGAAAAACATTGTTCCAGCTGAAAAAACAAGCTGAAAAAGACGGATTATAAGATAAGCGAACAGGACCATTAGATGAACAATTGTAAAACAAGTTATGTACCGTGCTCCTAAACAATTTAAACCATGTAGGTTTGCTCCAGGGGTTAAGAGTGAAACCAAGCAATCCTACCATAAGATATACCTACTGTATACATGGCTAAAGATATAAGCATGTAAATGTAAACCTAGGCATGAAAAGCAACTAAATGTTAATTATAAGAATTTTAATCTAGATACCAATTGTAAGAAATACCAATTGAAATAAATTACATCTAGTTACCTAATATGGGAAGGGGAATTTAGGTCCTTAGTATTCACTAACCCACTTGGCAATGATTTTGTCCATAATGATGCACTTCATAAAATGCACCCATACTTTTTCAAGTCTCCAAATTTTCTGAAGTCCATTGGACTTCTCACTTCTCTTTCGGGATCCAAACCTTTTTGGTGCTCTTCATGTTGGAAATGATTATCTTTGGCACCCAAATGCGTTTGGCCCCAATGTTGGCTTGCTTGTTCACCCTGATGGCCACTACCTTGTCATTTTTCTTCTTCAAAAGATAAGGTGTAGAGGCTTTTTTGTCCACCTTGTTGGTGTAGGTGTTGGAGAACTTGCTTATTTGTTTTTTCTCTTTCTTCTTTGCTCCTCCCCCATTTTTCACCTTGCACTCATAGGACTTATGGCCTTCCTTGTGGCATACGTAGCAAACCCCAGTTTGTCCTTCATTAAGTTTCTTCACTCCCTTAACGGTGTTATCTTGATAAAGTTGGGCTTGCTTTGTCTTGCCTTTCACTTGAGTCAAGTACTTGGTGAGGCGAGCCACTTCTTGCTTGAGTTGCCCATTCTCCATTGCAACCTCTTGTGTGCATGTATCTACAACAACTTTCTCAACACAAACTTGGTTGTACAAGGGTAAGTCTAAACATAAATCATTGCAAAAAGTAGAGGCATCCTTTTTAGCCATGTCAAAAATAGAACCTTTCTTTTTAGGTGTCTCGGTGGGGGTTGTACCGACGGCTTTAAGATTAGCAACTTTATTAGTTAGCTCATCACAATGTTTGCATATGGTTTTCATGTTAGCAAGCAAACATTATAAGCATCTTTTGAACTAGCTAACTTTTTCTTTAATTTTTTATTTTTCTTTACAAGTTGCTCATCATTAATTGTGCATTCACTTGTTGTTGCACTAGCCTCAAGGTGCTCAATTTTAGTAGATAGCTCCATATTAAGATTGGCAAAACTTTTATATTGTTCAAGCAAAGTAGCATAAGCTTGTTGTGAGCTATCTAGTTTTTCTTTTCTTTTTTAAGCTTCTTTTGTTGACTATTGCAAACTTTAGCAAAGTTAAGATTTTCTTGCATAATTTCATCATAAGAAGGCAGCACATCATCACTATCACTATCATGGTCGCTATCACTAGGGATAGATTTTTTGTTACCTCGTGTCATAAGGCACACATGTGAGGGGTTTGATGATGAGTGCTTGTGCCCTCGTCTCTTGTGATGGTCTTCTTCTTTACTTGAAGAATTATCCTATGACCTTATTGATGTCAGGGCTTTGTCTTTGCACGTCGTCTTCTTTGTCTTGGGTGTAGGCTTGTTTGGACAAACTTTCACAAAGTGTCTCAACTCGGCGCATCCATAGCATTCTGTCTTTCTTTGCTCATTTCTTTGATTGCTGAAGATGAAATCTTGAATTTGGATGGGTACACCTTTGACATTGAATATTCGAATCATCTTCTCTACCTTGTTGATAAGCTTTGTTAATCCTATTGAATGGAGCTCTTTGATAATTAGATTCAAACAAGAATACATATCACGAATAAACTTACCATCATTTATTTCAAAGGAATCATAATTTTGTTTAGCTAGACAATGTTTTTGCTCACGAACATTAGTTGTGCCGTTATGGAGCTCTTGGAGTTTTAACCAAATTTCATGTGCCATATTTAAAGTGAACACTTGGTTAAATACATCCATGCTAAAAGATTCAAATAAGTAATTTTTAGCTCTAGCATTGAAATGAATTTCTTTTTCTTCACTCTTTGTGGGTTTATCAGGATTCTTAATGGGTTTCATCCCATCACGAGTGACTCTCCAAACACCCAAATCAAATGCCTTAAGGTAACGAGCCATTATAGCTTTATAGTAGGGGAAGTTAGTACCGTCAAAGTGCGGAGGCCTAGAGGTATCCATCCCAACCACTCTAAATAGCGTCGGCTCAACGGCAGTTAAGCCAAAGATCCAAATTGAGCCAATCGGGCTCTAATACAACTTGTAGGGGACTGTGATGCCTAAGAGGGAGGGGGGGGGGGGGTGAATTAGGCAACTTAAAATTTCAATTCTAAGCTATGGTCTCTTTTTCTAACCTTAGCAAAACATATGTAAAAAGATAAACTATCTAAATGCGTAACTACAGTTTTGCTAGTGTGTTATCTCTACTACAAAAGGAGTAATGTAAACAATGTAAATGCGGAAGCTAAAGAGCAAGGTAGAGATATGCAAACTCCCGTCGACGACTCTGGTATTTTTACCGAGGTATCGAGAAACACGCTAGCTTCCCTCTAGTCCTTGTTGGAGCCCCTCGCAAGGAATCCCTCGCAAGGGCCAAGCTCCCGGTCGGGTAACTCCGTGGATAGCCTCGGGTCTTCCCCACACGCAAGTGGGTCTTCGGTGTGTGTTCCGACAATCCTCTCTCGGACCACTCCCCGCTGTCTTCACTATCAAGCTTCGGCCAAAATGCCGCGGGCTTTGTTCCCTCCGGTACACGGTGGCGGCCACACCACAAACGTGGTTGGTGTGATCTCGCAAGACTACAAGCTCCTCCGATGTACAACAATGGTGCGCGCAAGCACCGAGTGGTAAGAGGTATGCAAATCTCATGAAACACTAGGGCTAAGAGCAAGCGCATAAGCGGTGGTCTAATCAACCTAAGCACTTCGCAAAGTACCTACGCTAATCACCTAATGAATCACTAAGCACTATGCAAGTGGAGATCACTAAGATGGTGTATCAACACCCTAGATATGTTTCCTCATCTCCACACATCTCAAATGGACGGTTGGGGGTCTATTTATAAGCCTACTGGGAAAGTAGCCGTTGGTGATAAAATCTAGCTTTTCTGCTACTGACCGGACGCTGGTGTCGTCCTGACCGGACGCGTCCGGTCGTCCTGACCGTTGGAGCATGCGATCATCTGATCGGACGCTGATGGCGTCCGGTCACATGCCTTCGGACGCGTCCGCTCGCAATTTCGCCGCTCTGGAACCTCTCTGTACTCGATCGGACGCTGCAGTTCCTGCGTCCGGTCAATGCTGAGTGTGTTGCCGAGATGATGAACAGTGTCATCGGTGCGTCCGGTCACTTTCAGTCCTCAGCGTCCGGTCGCTGCTGCTGACGCCTGCTGTTGCCGAGCCTCTTGATCGGAGCGTCCGGTCACTATGCCGCCAGCGTCCGGTCAGTGCCGTGAAGCTCGTTTCTTCGCGATCTTGCGTCCGGCTTGGTTCCTATCTTCGTGCTTGGACTTTACTTGATATCTTGGGTCTTCTCTTGTGCTTCTAGGGTCTTGCTTGTGGTGTTGATCATCGGATCATCACGTTGCCTTCGTCCAAGTCACGTCTTGCACCCTATTGAACTACAAAACAATCACTTGCAAATTCATTAGTCCAATTTAGTTGTATTGGTCATCGAACACCAAAATCCAAAGTAAATTAGCCTAGGGTCCATTTTCCTTACATACAGGTTGGGTATTAACGTGGTTACCTGTTCATACCCATGGGCAATCTCCAGTCTACGGAGCGTGGGAGGCCTCCGCCGCCGATGGTGCCCGGGTGAGGCGTCTGCCCCGACAGTGACCAGCCAAGGCCTCCCACCGGTGGCTCCGTGCGGCGTCTCCTCGCCGGCTGACGTGCCCCGACGGCTCCGCATGATTCATCTTTGTTTTCTTCCCCCAAAACATCAAGCGCTAGGATAGCTCGGTCCGATAGGAGCTCAATCCGAGAGTATGGGAGTCTAATCTGGGGAGAAGATGCCAATTTGGTCTGGGAGAAGTTTGATCTGTGGTATGGGAGTCCAGTTTGGTCTAGGAAAAGTTCAATCTGTGAGTATGGAGTCCAATCCTTGATCTTCTTGAACATGTGTCTTCTTCCCCATGACCTGGACGAGCAACATGATCACAAAAATGACACGTGCGCTTCCTGTGTGGTTACAAATACTTCCTGTGAGTACGTGATGCCACCAAGCATATCATTAGCTATTATCCGTTATCCATTA
Source organism: Miscanthus floridulus (assembly GCF_019320115.1). NCBI lineage: Eukaryota > Viridiplantae > Streptophyta > Magnoliopsida > Poales > Poaceae > Miscanthus > Miscanthus floridulus. The sequence goes on from NC_089585.1 coordinate 36,185,118, forward strand.
GGTATGGGTAATTAAAATTTTATTGGGTATGGAGAGGGTGTGGATTGGAGAGACACCTTTTGGATGTGTATTGGGGAAAGCGCTGGCGTGCCCAGATTTTGTCCAACGGCATCGCTACCCGTAGATATGTATTGTGCAAAGCGTAGATTGAATGAATATGTACTCTTGACATTGCATAATTTTTTATGCAAGTTGTTCGGTTGTTCAATATGTTGCTATTTCGATTAGTATCTATTGTAAACCTCACCATAAAAGCATGTGTTGGTTGTGCGTATCTTAATGTAACACATTCTTTTGTACATATCCTGATTTGACATTTCAAGTTTGGTGCTTGGTTGTGCGTATCTTAATGTAACACATTCTTTTGTACATATCTTGATTTGACATTTCAAGTTTGGTGCTTTGTCTCCTATGCAGGTTATGAACATATCAAGAGGTCAGCGCCAGGTTATACATCAGCTCGACAATCTGACCAATCTGCTTCATGAGCATTTGGTCTTAACACGCCAAGCAAATACTGCCAGCAGGAACCGGGTACTGGATATTGACATGGTCATCTGTCCACTTATTTGCCTGACTGTTGCCAGTATTGGGTACTTCATGTTTAAAGGTCTCAACCGAGGCTGACCAAAGTGAGTCGGCTCAAACATGTGCTCTGAGGCTCACCATCTAGTCTAGTTTTGGCGAAACTGGAGGAAGTCAATTGTCACAACTCACAACTGATCTGCAATATCCCTGAGTCCAGATTTCATACTGATGTTCTCTCTTCTACAAGCTAAAAGGAAGACAGTTCTCAAAACTTTTTACATCAGGAAGGACATATAATAATACAGATAAACTCATATACCAGCACAAGCAACAAGGCCTTTGTTTTTTAGGGTATTACTTCCAAAAGCAGAAAATGGTGTACCAGGAGCATATACTTGTGTAACGGGTACTGGCAGTCCCCAATACCAATAAATTTTGGAGATGATAGTAAATGATGTCTGGAGAAATTATGAGAGATCGACAAGTTTTACAGAATGCCACTGTTTGTCTCGTGATTTCAGTGTAAACATTATTGTCCTGTTTGCAATGTCGTCTTTATTTATTCTCTTTGAAATGCACCACACAAGCTCCCATTCATGTTGTGCGAAATCGATCACCCGAAGCCTAACTTAATCTACTTTGGCTATTTGGTATTCGGATCTGATCTAATTACAAGTGTAGACATGCCTACTAACTTGCATTCTTGTTGCAAAAATTAATTGTGTGTGTACAGGTGTACACTACACCCATGTCCTTTGCTGGGCCCGCATTTGTTCTTCAATTAGAGCTCAATTAAAGATTCTGTGCTGAATAGCCGACCGTTCTCCCTGCATTATAGAATTTGGGCTAAAAGTAAACATCAATAACAAGTTACATGGAAGTATGGTACAAAAGTTGGAGAAAGGAAAACAGTAAAAGCAATAGTGACAAGGGGCCTGAAGCACAAAGTACAGTATAATTGGATTTGGCAGTTACTCCCTCTGTCCCATTAAAAATGTTGTTTTTTTACTTTTAGACTTCTTATTTGACTGTTTATCTTATTCAAAATTTTAGTATAAATATTATTTATTTTATTATCACTTATTTTATCATTAGAGATATTTTAATAATAATTTATTTATTTTATTATTTGCATAAAATTTTTAAATAAGATAAACGGTCAAACAAAAAGTCTAAAGTCAAAAACGATACCGAGGGAGTGGTGAGATCGGCGTCCAGCCGTGTCGTGCACGCGTCGGTGTGCATGGCCCTAGGGCTTCCCGTCCTGTTGGTGTCGGATACATGTGAGGAAGCTGGTGGTAGTATCGGCTGTCATGCCGAGCACAAGGAGAGCCAGCAAGTTGGTTGCAACCAAAGTAGATGCCGCTGTAGCTGCCCAGGCCCCGGTGCTTCTGCTCGTGTGGCTTATGAATGGGTGGAACCCCAAAAAAAAATGGGTCGGCTCAACGGAGTTGTTACACTGTTTTTTTATGTTTTAATATTGGATAGTTAACCCAACCGGTGACTCGTCATTATACACTATACATGGACGATGCTGCAGTGTTCCTCTCCCCAATATAGGAAGATGTATCGATCTTCAGAGGAATTTTACATCGATTTAGCCTAGTCACTGGTCCGGTACTCTGGTCACAAACCTTGAGAAGAGTGTGGTTGCAGCCATGCATGGGCGTTAACTTACAATAGGTATTGGCAGGCTTCCTGACAACTAGAGAAACCTTCCCTTTAAACCTTGGCTTGCCACTCACCTTAGCTCGGCTAAGGAAAATTGACCATCAATCGTGCATTGACAAGACGACCTCCAACCATGCACATTGGCAGACGAAGGTACTCACCCGAGCTGGCCAAAGCACTCGTCAAATCAGTCCTTTCTTGGCAGCAAATTGATTTTCTCACTTCGCTCGAACCACCCAACGGCATCCTCGTCGAGTAAGATAGTACTTTTGGTCAGGCTAGCGCCCGAAAGTTCGGTCAGACACACACGTCCAAACGCCCACACCGCACCTGCGCATATGAATGCTTCCGCCCGTGCCACACTCGGGCATATGCATGCTGCTGTGCCAGCCAGTACACCTACGCCTGCTTCACGTGAGGACCACGCTGCCCCTGCGCACGCCCATGTGGGAGCCACGTCTCCATCTATGCCCGCTCCGTTTCCGACATCTGCCGCTCGCACCCCCTTTTCTCCCATGCGCATGCACGCGGGTCCAGTAGCTATAGCATGTTGCTGCAGTAGGTGGGTCCCACTGCAACATGTGCAACACCAGATCTACTTTTGCAACATCTAGATAAATACTTGCAACATACGTCCCAAATAGTTGAAACACTTGCAACATACATCTGAAACACTAGGAAAACACGTGTGTAGCCAATGCAAAACATATGTAACATCTAGATGAAACACTTGCAACATACATATGAAACACATGAAACACTTGAAACATTCGCTTGCAACATATGCATGTATATGGAACATTCAGATCTACTTTTGCAACATCTAGATAAAACACTTGCAACATATGTCTGAAAATAGATGAAACATTTCGAACATACACTTGAAACACAATTGCAACATGTGCAACATCCCGATCTACTTTGCAACATCAATATAAAACACCTGCAATATACCTATGAAACATTACAAACACTTGAAACATATGCTCGCAACATGAGCACAACATCTCCTTGTGCTTGGGAGAATGGAGACTCGTCGACATGTGGAGTTCACTGGTGTAGAGCTCACCCGTGGCGCGGAGATCGCCGCTCCGATGGAGAAGGTCACGGTAGGTTTGGTGCAGAAGGTCGCGGCGGGTCTTCACACTGTGTGGGTGGAGCGTGAGCTGTGCGTGGGGGTAAGCTCTGCTACGAGTTGTGCTTGGGCGAGTTCCATCCCGGCCGTCATGAGTTGCGCGCGGGCGAGATCCACCCCGCCCACGGTGAACTGGGCAGGCGGAGCGCGAGATGTGCGCGGGCGGACTCCGCTTGGGCTACCATGAGCTGCACGTGGGTGGACTCCACCCCCGGCCACGGCGAGCTAGGTAGGCGTAGCACAAGAAGTGCGTGGGCGGCCTCCACCCCGGTCGGTCGCCGTGAGCAGTGTGGGTGTTGCACTGCGAGCTATGCGTCGGCCAAGCTCCGCCGGTGTTTGTTTTTTTTGAGAAACTGTGGTGTCTGGAGAGTTGGACGAGCGGATAGGAGGGGATCGTTTAGGCTTACGTCGCTGCTCACGAATGAATGGATGAATGGTGAATGCCCAAAGGACTTGGCACCCTAATTTTTAAAATTGGTAAAAGAAGAACAGAACCGTGCAACAAGCTTTATCCAAAAATAATTAGGTGAGAAATATTAATCCTTAACATTTACTAGCCTGCACCACTTGACTCAATTTATTCGGTTTTGGCAAAGAGCATAGAGTGTGGAATTAAACTCGACAACCCAGGACCAAATTACATAGAAGCTCACTGCATCTGGAGAATACATAGCTTGCTCATCATACTTAGCACAATTCATATGCCGTAAACACAAACTTCAACAAATTAATTAGAAAACTTGGGCACCTCTAACTTGCAAGTTCTTTGAATGGTTAGCGATACAAAATCGACTTCGGGCAGCTCATCCATCATACACCTTTTTGCCCATTGCAGATAATCAAAATGGATTTGGGATGCAATACATTCATGTACCAATGGAAATTTTCCTAGCTCTGAAGATTGGTCCAACATGGTGGCACTCGGTGGGGACATCCATAGGTTTTTCAAGTAAAACGGTAAGATTGTTGTCACTTCTTGTCACGTGACTCCTTGGTCAATGCGGTTCTCCTCGGCACAAGACTCGAACGAAAGCCTTGCTAAGCTCCACGCTTGGCTGATGATGATTACGTTCTGGCATCATTTACCTCCTTGGAGGCATCGTCGAAGAGCTCTTGTGCCATGGTGTTCTTGTTTTCTCCTTGTTTTGCTATATTTGTGGTTGTGCCACCTTTCTCCCTTACGCTGGGGCGTGTTGTTGTTTTTCATACTCGTGGATAGGCCACAAACTCGCCTATGTGCTGGGGCTGGTGTACTGGTTTTAGTCCGGTTTTTCAAAATTAACCAGACGAAAGGGGTTTGCCTCATTTTCCCAAAGAACGATGCTGTTGATTTCATATTAATGTATATTCAGGTGGGGATTATCTCTCCCCCCCCATGGCAGTTCAAAAAAAACTTCTTGGCACCGACTTTCAAGCATCAACACAAATCTCCGACGATGCTGATTACAAAGATTAAGGAAGGGGCCAGACTATAGAGTGGTGCGGGAGTCAAGCGGCTTAGAGAAAATTTTCTTCTGGCTTAGACTGTTTGCCTCTTTTGCTTTGAGGGCCTAAACCCCTCATTTAGACCTTTGTTGTATTGACTTCTTTTTCCTTTGGTACTTTTCTCTTCTCCATTAATATGTCAGTGATTTAAAAAAACTATAAAAACCTACGTCCCTAGCTCTAGATAATAAGATCATAAACATAAAAATCATGGAAACGTATGCTCTACTTGAAGATTCTGTTAATCAAATCCTAGCTCTAGATATAATCAAATCCCTTAATGAAAGATTTTGTTATACATGAAGAGCTGTCTGGGCAGCATGGAGGAGCCAACTGCCCAACTTGAACTTCTTGGGCTATGTTTTCGTCAGTATGACGTATCCACCGTGTCACAGCATGTGCTCTCATATCTTCTGAATGACGCTCTTTCTAGAGATATGAAAATGAAAAAAAAGAAAGACATGCCCGTTCGCTTGAACTTATCAGCCTGACATATCAGACATGAAATAGTGTTTTTCTCTTACAACAAATCAGCTTATCAGCCTACAACTATGGTCAATTGGCTTAAACACAATAGGCTCCAGGTTCCCTACAATCAAATATTCAGATCGCGATGCATCTAGCATAACCAAACACCAAATCAATGTCGTCCAGAAAGAGAGCTGCAATGGACTAAAGGGCATGGTTCCATAAACCATATTCAGATCCACATCTTTGGGTCAAGCGCTAATGAGATTGAATTATTCATGTGGGCGAGAGCCCCGACAGCCCAGGCATAACAACGCAATTATCAGGGACGCGCTCTACCACTGAGCTAATAGCTCGTCGCACGGGTCTCTCAAAGGGAGGTCTGCTACACCAACAAGAGAAAAACTTCACTCCTTTTTCTTTTCACATTCGATAATGATACGGTGAGAGCGTATGTCCATCCGGACACACTCATCTAGACTGCGAGACCAGCCCAGCTTGCTCCTCCTCACGGACCATCTAAAAACAAATAACTTTCTCCTCACCTCATTGCACATTTTCTTCTTATCACTGCAGCTTTGATGCCCACACCGACCGCTGAGCCGGTGCTTCCTTTGCATCCCATCCTTGCTCCTCTCCACGCCGCTCCCCAACGCCCACTTTCCACCTCCCCCACGCCCTCCTCCATCTCTATCGCATCCGAGCACCGGCGGCCGCCTTCCACCCTCTCCACCACGCTCACCGACCGCCGTGCAGGAGAGGGGGTCATCACTGGCCGGGCCTAGGCCAGGCACAAGTGTAATTGGTGTAGGATCTCTGGTTAGCCTAGAGGGGGGTGAATAGGCCTATTAAAACAAAAACTTGAACAAATGTCAAATTCGACCCGCGACACTACCGCTCCAACCTCGTGGCACTGCCGCACCTGCAGACAACTTCGAACCACAGTTTAAAAATTTATGAATAAAAAATCAGATCGGAGAAATTACTGAGCTTCCTACAGGTGTATAGGCCACAGATCGACAGCTAAAGGTTGTAGGAGAAGCACATACATGTAGATCAGCCACAAACCCTAGAAATCACCTCAACAACAATATGAAATGCAAGTGAAGTAAATCAAGCACACATTGACACAACGATTTATCCCATGGTTCAGCTCACCACTAAGGCTTGCCTAAGTCCATGTTGTTGAGGTTAGCCACTAAGGCTTAGGGCTTTGTAACCCATCCTCGTTCTCAAGTCAAGAGACTCAACTCTTGAGATGAGGGATGAGTTTACTAGCTTCAAGAGATAGTTACAAACCTCCGACGGCTGCCACATAAGTTGTCAAGCTCTAAGGGCGACGCTTTAGCCAGCTAGGAGCCAATCTCTAAGAGTACCAAACATGACTATCGGCCAAAACATGAACCAAGTGCTCTTTATAGTTGGGAAAATAGTGGATCTGCTCTCTAATCGAGTTTGGAGCCTCTTTCTCACAAGGAATGATGGGGGAAATCAAAGGGAAAGCTTGAGAGCTTGAGGGCACCAATGGAGAAGAGAGAGAGTGAGCACTGAGCAGCTTTTCGTCGGTCTGAGATGCTAGGCGCGGAAGAAGACCGTTGTGAGGGAGAGGGAGAGGGAGAGGTATAAATACCACCCTAAGCCCCAATGGTCAGATAAGTCATGGCAGTACCACGGCCTATCTGCGGCAGTGCCATTCTATGGCATAGCCGCGCTTCAGGTGCGGCACTACCGCACCAAGCCAGACAACAAAGGGTGAAAGAGTGTTGAGCTAGCTATCTTGGCTAATCTCTGAGGATGCTTTAGTGTAAGATTGAGCACTTGATTGCACATGTTAGCATAAGCATTGTGTCCCCCTTTATAGTATGGCTTTTCCTATACTCAAATTCAAAATATAAAAAGAAATAAACATTCTTCGAACTCGAAGCCGTCATCTTTTGTAATTGGGGGCTTCTTCATTATGTAGAACATCCTCATTAGTGAATCTCCTGCTTGTCATCTTGATAAATCTCATTAGTCCTCAAATTGCGTGGTCATTTTCACCAAAACCCACAATTAGGGCTTGATTGCACTTACAATCTCCCCCTTTTTGATGATTAATGACAACCCAATTAGAGCTTAAAAAAGATATGGAATATAACTAAGATTTTTTGAGCCATGGGTGTAGAGATTCCCCTTAAATGTGTGAATTGAGAGTTGAATTCTCAATTTGGCATTAGAGGCCAAGATTCACACTTTAGTCAAAGTGATGGGGCTCCCCCTATAACCATGCTCCTGTGGGGTGCTGCACACTATGTCATGTATATGAACATGATGCTAATGATAGGTTATGCACACAAGGGTTTGCTGATGCACCAAGGTGTGGCACTACCGCTCTTTAGCCGTGGCACTACCGCATAGCGGCACTGCCGGCCTTGAAGTGCGACACTGCCGTACTATCTACAATAGCATAGTTTTAAACATGCACCACACAGCAGTTTATATAAAACAAGATAATCATCCTAGCACAAATATAAGACAAGATACATCAAACAACGATACATGTCCATATCCTATACAATATAGAGTACTTAGGTAGCAAAATTACAATAAAATAGAGTTTTGAGTGACTCTTAAACTCACTTCCTAACTAACCAACTCTCAATGAATATGACATGAAGCTTCAGCAGCTGCAACACATGGCGTCAAAAAAGAATTGACCCCTCTAATTTCTCCCCCTTTGGCATAAAGCACCAAAAAGAGAAGAAAAGAGAGAAGTCAACCAACTCACTCATCTTCTTTGATGTTGTCCCAATCAACATCATCATCTCCACATGTAGCACGACCATCACCACCATCATCATCATCGTCATCGTCCGAGGACACCACAACCCTCCCTTGTCGATGGGTGGTCGAAGTGTGATGTGAGCAGTGCATAGAGCGCAAAGTAGAGCCCAAGGTCGTCTGATAGTCAAACTCCTCCTTGGTCTCCTCATCCTCCTCGGAATCTAAGAAACTAGGCAAGTCATACTGTGGAGGAGGTGGAGGTGGAGGAAGAGGTGGTAGATTTGTAGCTACACCATCTCACACTACTCCATCCGTGTCTCGTAGGCTCTGTCAGCTGCATAGGTACACCTACCAAAGATGGCCTTGATCCACTGCACCATCTTGTGCTTCTTCTTCTTCTTCCTTCCACTGCGAGAGGATTTAGGCACATCTACAGGAGAGGCAATGGTCTCACTAGCCTTAGCATGTCTAGCCTTCTCAATCTTGTACTACTCATGTAATCTATCCATGACAAACCTATAGCTAGTGACTCTCTCAATCACAAACATAAGGTAGGGAGCATAGGGCAGCCCCTTCCTTGCATCATCCATTACCACTCTAATCTCTTGCCACTTGAAGCGAGGAACATTAAATCTATCTCCACCTAGAGCAAATCTAGCAAGCATATTCCTCACATATCCATTAAGATTAGATGCAGCTCCATCCTTGGGGTATATTGTGTGCCTGATCAAATTGTTGAGAATGCAATAAAGGCTCTTCAGGCCCTTTACCTTCCCATCTGTAGCTCTACCATCAAGATACATGAATGCAATCTCTCTAACCTCAGCCCTTCTTTCATCATGAATGTATGAGAAGCCACGATGCTCCTCATCAAAACCAAGAATCTAGCAGAAGGTGATGAAGTCAACATGGTAGTGTCGACCCTCTATCATCCAATGTATCTCATCGGTGTCATACTTGTAGAAATAGGTGGCATGGAATTGAGCTAGCACCTCTATGTTCTAGTTGTACTTGAAAGCCATGATGTCTGTCAATCCAAAGTTCTTGCAAGCCTAGATTGCCCTATTGAAATCAGGATCACTCTTCTCTCAACTCCTCCCAGTCAATGTACTGCATCTTCACAATTGTTGACTTCTTGCTATTGAAGATGACTGAGGTATAGAAATTAGAATAGAAGACATTCTAAAACCTATTGTCAACACCAAGTTCCTTTGCCACCTTATATGGGTTTTCCATTCTAGCCTCTTCCACCATCTTCTACCTACCCATATAATCAATGACTGGATGCTAATGAGTGTCATTAGCCCTCTTTTCAACCACATCCTCATCATAGTCTCTGAGATAGGATGGATCAAACTCATCAAGATGTGGTGTTGTTTCCGAACATCCATTAGGAGGGATGACACGCCTAGCCCTCTCCAAAGCTTCCTCTTGCTAGATTTGCTCATCTCTACTCCCCCTGTCTCTAGCAACTCCACTAGAGCCTACTGTTCCTCTGCCATAATGAGAAAGTGGCTTTTCTCTTGGAGCATCATGCTTCCTCTTGACCCTCTACTCATCATCTCCTCTGGAGGACATCTATGCATAAGTGTAGACCCAAATAAGAAACTATATAAATGGATAGCAGAAGAACACTTGTGAAATAGTTTGAATAAGCAAGATGATTCAAATCTTGAGCTAGGGAAGCAACCTGAACAGACTTGTTTTGGGTGGTGCGGCACTACCGCACCTGGTGTTTCACCCAGATCATGACTAGTTTCTTCTTGCTTACTCAAACCACTTCTCAAATGCTCTTCTAGACCATCACACAATCTCAGAGTATTTAGGTTTAACAAATTATGGAGTCATGCTATAGATAGGTGAGGTAGCACCAAGATTAAATCAGTAATAGATATGGTGAATGAACCCAATAACTATAGAGAGTCATTGATGAAAAGCCATTTCCATTTGCAGGAAAAATCAACAGCACGCGACACTACCGCACCTAGCATGCAGCATTGCCACATAGGCTGGTGACATTTGAAAGGTCCTAATGGCTAGAGGGGGGTGAATAGCCTATTAAAAATTTCTACAACAACACTTAACAAACCGGTTAGACAATTATGAGGCGAAACAAGTGTTGTGCTAGCCTACTAAAATAGCAAGCCACCTACCACAATTCTAGTTTATATAGTTTCTATCCACACAATAGCTATGACACTACACTAAGTTAGTGTGATCTCAAAAGCTAACTAAAGAGCCACACTAACTAAACTAATAAGCTCTCACAACTAGCTACACTAAAGAGCTTGACAACTAGTTTGTGGTAATGTAAAGAGAGTGAGCAAGAATGTTATACCGCCATGTCAAGGAGTGAACCAATCAATCACAAGGATAAATACCAATGAAAACCAATCACCTCAGAATCAAATGATGAACACAATGATTTTTTATCGAGGTTCACTTGCTTGCCGGCAAGCTAGTCCTCGTTGTGGCGATTCACTCACTTAGAGGTTCACGGGCTAATTGGCATCACACGCCAAACCCTCAATAGGGTGCCACACAACCAACACAAGATGAGGATCACACAAGCCACGAGCAATCCACTAAAGTACCTTTTGGCTCTCTGCCAGGGAAAGGTCAAGAACCCCTCACAATCACCATGATCGGAGCCGGAGACAATCACCAACCTCCACTCGATGATCCTTGCTGCTCCAAGACATCTAGGTGGTGGCAACCACCAAGAGTAACTAGCGAATCTCACAGCGAAACACGAACACCAAGTGCCTCTAGATACAAACACTCAAGCAATGCACTTGGATTCTCTCCCAATCTCACAAAGATGATGAATCAATGATGGTGATGAGTGGGAGGGCTTTGGCTAAGCTCACAAGGTTGCTATGTCAATGCAAATGGCCAAGAGAGTGAGCTTGAGCCAACCAAGGGACTTAAATAGAAGCCCCCATGAAATAGAGCCGTTGTACCCCTTCACTGGGCACAACACGGGGTGACCAGACGCTGCGGTCATATCGACCGGACAAAGGACCCCAGCGTCCAGTCATGTGATGCACGTCACATGTCCCCTCTCTTTAAATACTGAGTGCCTGATCCCAACGGTCAAGTGATGACTAGACGTGCTGCTGCAAAGTGACCGAACGCTGAACCTCAGCATCCGGTCGTTTCCAGTAAGCATCCAAAACGGACACACCTAGCGTCTGGTCACTCTACGTCATCATATGTCAGACTAATCGGACTTAGGCCCTAAGCATTCGGTCAGTTTACATGCCAGCGTTCGGTCATGAGACCAAAACTACACGCCCTCTGCTACCACTGACTGGACGTGCTGGTCTAACCGAGACCAGCATCCGATCACTTACAGTGGCATCCATCTTTTCTATATAGGGTGCCGGTGGCACCGTTGGATTGTCCGCACTCAATGGGCAGACACTCCTCCGGTGAAGTTCCTAACCCTTGCTCAAATGTGCCAACCACCAAGTGTATCACCTTATGCACATGTGTTAGCATATTTTCACAAATATTTTCAAGGGTGTTAGCACTCCACTAGATCCTAAAATGCATATGCAATGAGTTAGAGCATCTAGTGGCACTTTGATAACCGCATTTCGATATGAGTTTCACCCCTCTTAATAGTACAGCTATCGATCCTAAATGTGATCACACTCACTAAGTGTCTCAATCACCAAAATAAAATGGCTCCTACCATTTATACCTTTGCCTTGAGCCTTTTGTTTTTCTCTTTCTTCTTTTCAAGTCCAAGCATTTGATCATCACCATGGCATCACCATCATCATGTCATGATCTTCATTTGCTTTACCACTTGGAGTAGTGCTACCTATCTCATGATCACTTTGATAAACTAGGTTAGCATCAATTCAACAAAACCAAACTAGAGCTTTCAATCTCCCCATTTTTGGTAATTGATGACAACCCTTTCACAAAGATATGAATTTGAAATTCAATTGAATCCATGTTGATTGTCCAAGCATATTTACTATGTGTAAAAGGATATGGACAAGTTTCATGAACCCCATATGGTAGCAATTGCTCCCCCTACATATGTACTAAGAGTTTGGATTGAAGCTTGCACATATGCTTAGATAGGATATATAGGAGACAATGTCACCAGATGATGCTAAGGTATAAAAGATGAACCTTTGAAGCATGATACCGATCGGAGTGCACCATTATACCATCCTTAGCACCATGGTTAGCTTGATACTACTTGGAAACACTTGGAAATAAAATCACTAGATAACCTATGCATGCTAGATTTTCATTTCATCATTCAAACCTATAACTAGCATACACCACACAAGCATGAATATTGAAATTTAAAACTTGTGCCATGCAAGCAAACATATGAAATGCACATTCAAATGCATTATACAAGTTCATGAGCTTGCTCCCCCTACTTGTGTGCTCAAAATTTTAATTTAATTGATCCCTTTCCTTTGTCATATCTCTCCCCCTATGTCAAATTCTCCTCCTTTGTTGTCTTTTCATCATCTTAGCACACTTAATATCTTTGTTTTTCTCACCATAGTACTAATATCTTTGTCTTTCTCCCCATAGTACTAATATCTTTGTCTTTCTCCCCCTTTGTCATCAATGACCATAAAGGTTCAAAATGTAGATAGGTTGAGATTATCAATGTCAATCAATAGGGTGAGGATCATATTCCTAAATTTGGTCCAATCTAGAATACTTGCCAAAGACATTTAACTCGGTTTGATCTAAGGACAAGCTTCTTTACATATCCAAATAAGGGTTATCTTGTACCATATTGAGTTAAACACTTAGAGCTCATTTTCTAGATCAAACACTAGGTTTACAAGCCCACAAACATGTCATATGCTACCACTAGATTAAAATAAGCATAGAAGCAATAGTGGTACCATACAATCATCAAATTCATTTGATTTTCATGAATGAGCCTATTGAATGTGAAAAGATGTCTAGATGCACTAAACATGTCCTTAGCAAGGATGTATGCCATGCCAATCAACTTTTACCTTGGATAGCTCGAAGGAGAGGCATGTCATATAAATGGGGGGTGCATCAACACATATTTGAGAAATCCAATATGTTCAACTCATTCCTTAGCTTGCAAAACCTTTTCTCATCAAATGGCTTGGTGAATATATTGGCAAGTTGATCTTTGGTGCCTACACTCTCAATGAAAATGTCTCCTTTTTGTTGGTGCTCTTATGAAATGGTGGTGGACATCAATGTGCTTTGTTCTTGCATATTGAACCAGATTGTTGGTCAACTTGATTGCACTCTCATTGTCACATAGCAATGGCACTTTCTTGAACTTGATTCCAAAGTCCCTCAAAGTGGCCTTCATCCAAAGTACTTGTACACAACAACTATCGGTGAATATGTATTCGGCTTCGGTGGTTGATAATGCAACACTATTTTGCTTCTTTGATGACTATGAAACAAGTGATCTTCCCAACAATTGACATGTGCCCGAGATGCTCTTTCTTTCAACTTTGCATCCCGCATAATCCGAGTCAGAGTAACCAACTAGCTCAAACTTTGCTCCTTTGGAATACCACAAACCAATATTTTGTGTATGCTTCAAGTACCTTAATATTCTCTTTGTAGCCTTCAAATTACTTTCTCTTGGTGATGCTTGAAATCTTGCACATATGCATACACTAAACATGACATCCGGTCTTGATGCGGTCACATAGAGTAGGCTTCCAATCATAGACCGATATAATTTTTGATCCACCATGTTGTCACTTGCATCACTATCCAAGTTACCATTTATTCCCATTGGTGTGCTAATGACTTTGCTATCACTCATGCCAAACTTCTTGATCGTGTCCTTGATATACTTGCCTTGACTCACAAATGTATCATTCTTCAATTGCTTGATTTGAAGACCAAGGAAGTAACTTAACTCTCCAATCATGGACATCTCAAACTCATTTGCCATCATCTTTCCAAACTCATCACAAAAGTCTTGATTGGTTGATCCAAATATGATGTCATCAACATAGATTTGCAATACAAATAAATCTTTTCCAATCTTCTTGATGAAAAGAGTGGTATCAACCTTGCCCATCATAAACCCTTTAGAGAGTAGGAAATCTCTCAATCTCTCATACCATGCTCTAGGTGCTTGCTTCAAGCCATACAATGCCTTCTTCAACTTGTACACATGGTCGGGCTTCTTGTCATCTTCAAAACCGGGAGGTTGCTCAACATATACTTCTTCATTGATGTAACCATTGAGAAATGCACCCTTCACATTCATTTGATAGAGTTTGATGTTGTGGACACAAGCATAGGCTAGCAATATTCTAATTGCTTCCAATCTAGCAACCGGAGCATATGTTTCTCCAAAGTCAAGACCTTCAACTTGTGTATAGCCTTGTGCTACCAATCTTGCTTTGTTCCTTACTACTATCCCATCTTGATCTTGCTTGTTTCTAAAGACCCATTTGGTTCCAATCATATTGTGTCCCTTTGGTCTCTCTACTAATTCCCATACTTGATTTCTTATAAATTTATTCAATTCTTCATGCATAGCATTCACCCAATCAACATCCTTCAATGCTTCATCTATCTTCTTTAGTTCAATGGATGACACAAATGAGAAGTGCTCACAAAATAAAGCCAATCTTGATCTAGTTTGCACACCTCTTGAAATATCACCAATGATAGTGTCCAATGGATGATCCCTTGCAACATTGGTTGGTTGGGGGATTGGAACTTGATTGTTTGCACTTGCTTGATCATTAGGTTGAGATGATGTACTAGCCACTTGATCTTGTTCATTATCATGAGAGTCACTTGCACTAGCTTGATTTGTATCATCTTGCACATTTGAGTTGGAGAGCACTTGCACTTGATTATCTTCATCATCATTCACTTGCCTAGGCCTCAATTCACCAACATCCATGTTCTTCATGGCATTTGAAAGTTGAATGCCTCTAACATCTTCTAAGTTCTGATTCTCTACTTGTGAACCCTTGGTTTCATCAAATTCAACATCATAAACTTCCTCAAGAGTACCACTATCAAAATTCCAAACTCTATATGCTTTGCTTGTAGTGGAGTAACCAAGTAGGAATCCTTCATCACATTTCTTATCAAACTTGCCCAATCTAGTGCCTTTCTTCAAGATATAACATTTGCAACCAAAGACCCAAAATATGCAATGTTGGGCTTTCTACCATTCAAGAGCTCATATGGTGTCTTCTCTTTCAATGGGTGACAATAGAGGCGGTTGCTACAATAGCAAGTCGTGTTGATAGTTTTGGCCCAAAAAGATTGACTCACATTGCACTCACTAAGTGTGGGGGTATTAACCCCTATACCCTTACGGCTAGGCTTGGGCCGGCCCGGATCAGTGGGTTCAGTCCACCAAAAGATGATGTGTGGCCCAGCCAACCTGTTCGGAGTCCCGTGTAAGGAGTCAAAACAGATTTGGCGACCAAGCAAGATCCTAGTCGGTTAGAATAGGAATCCTTATCCAGCCATGTATGGCAATTGTAACTGGCTAGGATTAGTTTCCAGATCTATAACCCTGCCTTCTGGACTATATAAGGCGGGCAGGGGACCCCTCTAAAAAACATCCCCCATTGACATACAACAATACAATCAGACGCAGGACGTAGGTATTATGCCTTCTTGGTGGCCGAACCTGGATAAAACCTCATGTCTGTCTTGCATCACCGTCTTGTTTGTGGCTTACGCATCTGTCTACCAACAATCTACTACCTTGGGCATACCCCTAGATAGACTGCCGACCATATTTCGTTGACAGTGGCTTGCCAGGTAGGGGGTATGCGTACTGCTCTCTAAGCGAACAAGACGGTCATCACCTCCGGCCCCATGGCTATGCCAAGTGGACTCATGTTCACCGTCAGCCAGATCACCTGGACCACCGGCTCCGATGACTTCATCGCCATGGCCATGGAGGAGGCATGGATTCAATCTGTGTCAACCACTACCTCACCTGCATCGGCTACGGCTCCGACCACGGTGGATACGGCTCCGACCACGATAGATCTAGCTCCGACCATGGTACATCTAGCTCTGATCATGCCCACATCATCTTCAGCCACACCGACAACCTATCATCCGCCTCCCCGCTACAAAGAGAAGCAGATCGACAACACCGACCTACTCGATTCCATTGATCGGGTCGGCACCAAACTCGCTGAAACCCTAGCTCTGGTAAGTATGATTCAAAGTCAACCTAATGAGCAGGTAACTGCTCCCCACAATAGATCTACCTGACCAGTTCAGGCCAGCCGCCCTACATGGCTTGGTACAGATCTTGTGGTCATATCTACTCTCGAAGGGCGCTCCGCTCGTCACCGTCCAGCCTCCGTGACGGGCCTCCGGCTCTCCAAGTATGAAGCCTCAATGGAGAACCACTAGGCCTAGCCCTACGGCCTGTGAAACGCTGCCTCCAGCTATGCGTATAACCTACAACGCTGCTTGAATCTGTGTTTTATGCACCGACCTCGGCCGAAGCCACGCAACTTCATCAACATGATCTAGATCGAAGATTATCAAGAAGGATCCATCCACACAGTCCAAGAGGGTGACTCCAGCTCCTCATCTAGCATCGTATCTAATACCTCCGTCCACACTGAGCTCTAGCATCACAATGATGAAGGCGTTGAATATGATCTGGATATGCCAGACCACGCCCCGTGGGCCCCACAATTCCCGTCTTTCCCGCCAAGGCGAGGGGATTTGATCAACATTGTCAGCAATGACGAACCACCAGCAGTTGGCAAAATGGAACAAGAAAGGACTGTGCGTGAGGCATGCAATATTGACCAGTTTAATCGCCGGCAAATCAAAGCTGAAGCAGAAGAGGAGGCACGACACATAAGGGTCCAGCCATGTGACCTCAACAATGCCTTCGACAGGGTGGGGGACAAACAAGTCTTCAAGACTCCAAGCGCCAATGTAGCCATCGCCATGGCGACAATGCAGTGGCTACCCAACACTCCCGAAACCCAAGCAGTTCGCGATGATATACAAGCTTATCTGACGACTGCTATGGCTCAGACCGCAGAGATGGTGAATCAAGCCTGGGCTCCATCTGTTTCAATCGAATCAAGCCATAGCCACTAATACTCAAGTCACTCACAGCCACTCAACCAACATGGCTCATGCAACAACAACCCATCAGACAACCGTCAAGGTGGAACGGTGGTCATGATGGTGGTCGGGACGACAACTGCTATCGGGAGGATAACCGCCGTGACGTTTGGGATGATAACCGCCATGATAACTGCGACAATCACCGCAATAACCATGGTCACAAGGCTAATCCAGATGGCAATCGAGATCGCCACGATGGCAATAACGATCTCTGCCATTACCTTAGTGGACGTACGTGATCTACGCGCTCGCATCAACCAAAGAGCCAACGATCGTGCATCACATGAAAGCTATCGCCGTATGGAATATGACATTGCCCACGGCCCACCGGGTTTGAAGCAGTTTACTCCACACCTTTGCCAAGTCATATGGCCCAAGAATTTCAAGCTTGAGAAACTTTAGAAGTATGACGGCAAGGAAAACCCAGAATTATGGGTCATGCTCTACGAAACTGCATGCAGATCAGCCATGGCTGACGAGCACATC
The DNA here is from genome assembly GCF_019320115.1 of Miscanthus floridulus. Lineage (NCBI taxonomy): Eukaryota > Viridiplantae > Streptophyta > Magnoliopsida > Poales > Poaceae > Miscanthus > Miscanthus floridulus. The sequence continues at coordinate 36,202,795 of NC_089585.1, forward strand.
ATGTCTAACTACTTCCCAGTCGCTGTTGGCCATGCAGGTCACCAATGGCTGGTTAGCTTGCCGGCGAACTACTTTGATTCTTGGTAGGAGCTCAAGCAAGCCTTCATCGACAATTTTATCACTACTTGTGAACAACCGGGCAACAAGTACGATCTGTAATGGATCCGAGATCGGAAAGATGAGCCACTGTGCAAGTATGTCTGGCGTTTCTTGGAGATGCGCATCAAGGTCCCATCAATCTTCGACAACAAGGCAATCGAGGCTTTCATCACTGGCCTTCGCTTCCACGACGCCCTAAGAGACAAGCTCCTCTAGAAGAGACCTGAATCGGTCACAGCGCTCCTGGCCACCGCCAAGAAATATGCAGACGCCAACGACGCTAAGAAGATAATTATTGAAGAAGCAGCAAGGGTTCCATGCTCCGACCACCCCCCACACCACGATGATTATCGCGGCAACCATGGTCGGAACGACAATTTTGATCACCGCAACCAGCGCAATGACTCCCGCGACCACCACGACCAACGTAATCAGTGGCGTAGCCACCGTGATGATTACAGGAGCAAGCGTGCTCAGGAAGACGACGGCGAGGTCAATACCGTTAAAAAGGGTGGCAGACGTCGTAATTACGAAGACGACTATGCCAAAGCATTAAAAGGGCCCTTCCAGCTCCATCCTAAGTCAAACCGTACCATGGAGAATTGCCGCGTTCTCAAGTCTACCTATACGCTTCAATAGGCTCTGGATACATCCGACAAGCCTAACGACGCAGGAGAACAGCGCAACAAGGATAACAACGACGACGATGCAGACCCTCGTCATAAGTACGTCAAGCCAACCGATCGCGTGCACACCATCATCGGAGGCAAAGTGTCCATCAAGACCAAGCAGGAACGCAAGCTACTCGCCCGTGCTTGCTTGAATGTGGCCAACGCCGACAACCTCCTCACCGATCCATGGCTCCCTCTGTGGTCTCGCCGCAAAATCTCTTTCAGCAGAAAGGACCAATGGGCCGCAATACCTGAGCCAGGACGTTTTCCCCTAGTCCTCGATCCTTGTATCAACAAGGTCCAGTTTGATAGAGTACTGATCGACGGTGGCAGCTCCATCGATATACTATTCAAGAACAGTCTACCCGCCCTGAAGATAGCTCAGGCGGATCTCAAGCCATACGAGGCACAGTTCTAGGGTGTTCTCCCCAGACAGAGCTCTACACCTCTCGGGCAGATCACGCTACCTATACAGTTTGGGACCCCAGACCACTTCTGCACCGACTATGTCAACTTTGTGGTCGCTGACTTCGACGGCACCTACCATGCTATTCTTGGTTGACCGTCGCTCACCAAGTTCATGGCCATACCTCATTACAGGTATCTGGTGCTCAAGATGCCTACCGAGAAAGGAGTTCTAACCCTCCGAGGCAATGTGTATGTAGCTTATACCTGCGAGGATGACAGTTTCAAAATAGCAGAGGCTCACGACCTCTCTATTCGCATGGCCGAAACCATGCTCGATGCCAAGAAGACCTCGGCCGACCACCTTGGAGATCCTAGACCTCAAGGCTCCTCACAAGAACATCAAGTCCAAGGAGCACAAGGTGATCTAGCTAGTCGATGGCGATCCTAGCAGAACGGCCCTTATCGGGGCCAACTTGGATCCCAAATAGGAAGACACGCTCATCAGGTTCCTGAGGAGCAACGTGGATGTGTTCGCATGGAAACCTACTACATGCCTGGTGTACCTCGGAACTTGATCGAGCACTCCTTGAATGTCAATGGCAAGGCCAAACCTATCAAGCAGAAGCTATGACAGGTTCACTCATGACTAAAAAGGAGGCGATTAGGGTAGAAGTTACACGGCTTTTGGCAGCCGGATTTATCAAAGAAGTGTATCATCCGGAGTGGTTAGCCAACCCGGTTCTTGTACGCAAAAAGAATAATGAATGGAGAATGTGCGTTGATTACACTGATCTCAACAAACACTACCCTAAGGACCCCTTCGGCTTACCTCGCATAGACGAGGTCATAGATTCAACCGCCGATTGCGAGCTCCTTTCCTTTCTCGATTGCTACTCTGGTTATCACCAGATCGCTCTCAAAAAGGATGACCAGATCAAGACATCTTTTATCATGCCTTTCGGCGCCTACTGCTACACGACCATGTCGTTCGGGCTTAAGAATGCCTGGAGCTACCTACCAACGCGCTATACAAGCTTGCCTCAAAGACGAGATAAAAGACGACCTCGTCGAGGCTTATGTTGATGATATAGTCGTCAAAACCAAGGAAGCACATACCCTTGTTGACAACCTGGAACGCACCTTTGCAGCCCTTAACACATTCTAGTGGAAATTAAACCCAAAGAAGTGCATCTTTGGTGTTCCTTCTGGCATACTACTTGGCAACATCGTCAGTCACGACGGCATACGCCCTAACCTGGAGAAAGTCAAAGCTGTCTTGGACATGAAGCCGCCCAAGAAGGTGAAGGATGTTCAGAAGCTCACCGGGTGTATGGCCGCCCTCAGCCGTTTCATATCAAGATTAGGCGAAAAAGGATTACCGTTCTTCAAACTACTCAAAGCATCCAAAAATTTGAGTGGTCGGAGGAAGTAGACGCTGCCTTCACACAGCTGAAACAATACCTTACGTCACCTCCGGTCCTCACTGCTCCAAGAGAAGACAAAACACTGCTGCTTTACATTGCGGCTACTAATCGAGTAGTCTCCACGGCCATGGTGGTCGAGCGAGACGAGCCCGGCCACGTCTACAAGGTACAACAACCAATCTATTTCATTAGTGAGGTACTCGATGAGTCCAAGACCAGGTACCCATAGATTAGAAGTTGATCTACGCCATACTGATAACATCCCGAAAGTTGAAACACTACTTCGACGGATATCGTGTGGTGGTCATGACTGAGTACCCTCTGCGAGACATCATTAGCAACAAGGATGCGAACGGGTGCATCGTCAAATGGGCAATGGAGCTATGCCCCTTTTCCTTGGAGTTTGCAAGCCAGCACTACTAATCAAGTCTCAGGCACTTGTCGATTTCATCAGTCGAATGGATAGACTTAAGCACGCCTACCTCTACTGGAACCGATGAGTATTGGACTGATGTACTTTGACGGCTCTCTCAACATTGACTGGTGCAGGAGCAGGAGTCCTTTTCATGTCACCATCCAAGGAGCAGCTCCGTTATGTCCTCAGGATTTATTTCCCAGCATCTAATAATGCCACCGAGTACGAAGCATGCCTACATGGTTTGCGCATTGCGGTTGAGCTTGGCAGTTAAACGTCTCTACGTCTACGGAGACTCTACTCTGGTCATCAACCAACTCAACAAGGACTGGGACACAACCAGTGAGAAGATGGATGCATACTGCAAATTGATCAGAAAGCTGGAAGGCAGGTTCTATGGCATCAAGTACATACACGTGGTCTGGGACAAGAATCAAGCAGCGGATGCACTATCAAAGTTAGGATCATCCTGAGCAAAAATCCCACATGGTGTATTCGTCCAAGATCTGCTCACGCCTTCCATCGAAGAGGAAGATTCCATGCCAGACAAGCTTCTAGACCCGCAATTGGTGGCTATGGTTCTGGTGTCAAGCACCACCGAGCCCCCTCCGACCACTCGTGAGCCCAACTGGAGAATACCTTTCATCAAGTATCTAACAAATGGTAGTGGTTACACTGATCAGACAGAGAACAAGCACCTAATGCGTCGTAGTAAGTAGTACCTACTCGTCGATGGCAAGCTATGGCGCAAGAACGCAAAGGAGGAAATCTTGATGAAGTGTATAACCTAGGAGGATGGCAAACATCTCCTGGACCAAATCCACTCTGGCTCCTATGGCAATCCACACGGCCTCAAGAACGCTGGTCGGCAAGGCTTTCCGAGTAGGGTTCTATTGGCCGTCAGCAGTAGCCGACGCAGAGAAGCTAGTCCACCACTGTGAGGGTTGTTAGTTCTTCGCCAAGAGGATCCACATACCAGCACATGAGATCTAGACAATACCAGCCTCTTGGCCTTTTGCATGCTGGGGACTGGATATGATCAGGCCCTTCAAACCGGCTCCAGGGAAATTTACATGCGTCTTCATGCTGATCGATAAATTTTCTAAGTGGATAGAATACATGCCTCTAGTATAGGCATCCTTAGAAAAGGCTGTCATGTTCCTCGACTAGGTCATCCACCATTTTGGCATACCCAATAGCATCATCACTGATCTGGGTACTCAGTTCACCGAGAATGCTTTTTGGGACTTCTGCGATGAAAGGAGCATAGTAGTAAAATACAGTCTCGGTAGCACACCCTAGAGCTAATGGACAAGTCGAGCGAGGCCAATGGCATGATCTTAGATGCATTGAAGAAGAGGATGTATAGAGAAAATGACAAAGCTCCTAGAAGATGGCTCAAAGAGTTACCAGCCGTGGTCTAGGGCCTCAGAACTCAGCCTAGTCATAACACCGATGTCTCACCGTACTTTATGGTTTATGGCGCTGAGGCAGTCCTTCCAGCAGATATAGCTTTCAGATCAGCACAGGTAGAGAACTTTGATGAAGGAAGGGTCAATGAAGTACGAGAACTAGAACTAAACAGCATAGAAGAGAAGCGGCTTAATTCTTGTGTACGTATGGCCAAATACCTTGCTGTTTTGTGCAGGTATTACAACAAGAATGTTAAAGAGCGGTTCTTCGTGGTCGGGGACCTGGTCCTAAAGTGGAAGATGAACCAGGCTGGTGTCCATAAACTCGCAACCCCATGGGAGGGTCCTTTCATGATCAAGGAGGTCACACGACCAACGTCTTACAGGTTAGCTCACCTAGATGGTACTGACGTACCAAACTCATGGCACATCGACAAGCTTAGACATTTCTATGCTTAACTACTGAGATATGTACCTCTCTTGTACTTTCGATTTACTTCAATAAAGCTATTATGATTTCTCCGACCACTCTAATGTGTCACTTCGAATTTTATGGTTATTCTAACTTAGCCAGTAAAAGCCGACCACCACTCCTTCTACGGTTTTCAGAGCAGGCCCTGTCTCCTGGTTCCTCTCAACATGTGCATGGGATCCGCTCTCTACGTTATGGGTGATCAGTAGGTCCCCCTTGGTTTGACTTATCCACGTCTACGTGTGCACAGGTCATGAACCTCACACTCCGACCACATGGCAAACTAGGGCCGCACAAACTTTTTGGGATGATGTGTCGAGCAAAATGGTACAACTAAACAGAACAGTTAACATGTTCTCACTTAGTTACACCAACATAAGTTTCAAGCTTAAAAACATTTTATACAAAGCAAACAAGCTTATAATGATATACAGTTACGTTATTACAAGCTTGCCTGAAGAGGCCCAAGTTTACAATAACACAACTATTCCCTCCTTCTACTAGCTCTAAGCCTATTACATTGGCTAGGTCGGGGCACGCGGCACCTACTGCTCGCTGCTTCCGATACCCTACTCAGGGTCTTGGGGACTCTTGTGCTAGTCGAGCTGAAGGGGATGGCCCCGCTGATGCCTGGCTAGTCGAGACCGCAGGCTTCGTCGGTTGGCTTGCAACTGATGGCGTTTCCAGCTGACTTGTCGATGGCGTCCCCTATACAGGTGTTGTCCCACCTCCACACAGGTTAATGTCGCCAATTATCTTTGACTGACAGGTCTAGCTAGGCCATCCGAAGCTCCTCCGCCTTGTCTGGGTCTACCTCCTTCGGGTATCCAGCTTCTAGGCGCTTGAGATCGATCAGGGGGTAGTGGGCATGCACCATGCTTAGCACATGGGCACCCATGTACTCACCCGCCTCCTTCACGAACTCTTGGAACCATCCCCATGCTTGTCTGCATCTCTCGACCAGTCCGAGCTGGGGCGTCCTTGGCTCTTCCTCTGTGAGCGCCGGGTCGATAAGGTCGAGGACGGGCACAATGCCAGTTGCCACTTCCTGGCACCGGTTCTTCCATGTGTCCCGATCCTCGGTGGCCTCGAGGCATCTTGCTTTCCAGCCGTCACGCTCTTTGATCACGGCTTCTAGATGCCTCTTGGCATTGACTTTTAAAACTAAACACCGTACAAGACATCAAATGTAATGGCACGACAAGACAAGGCGGGCAACAGAATGAGAAAGGTGGTCTGGAATACTTACTTTTCAGTTCCTCCTTCATTTTGGTGGTGTGGTCCTAGAGTTGAGACTGGTTGCGTGCCAGTTTCTCAGTTGTCCTCCTTCAGACGACCACACTCTGCGGTCACGTGGCTATTCCCCTCTTGGAGGCGGGTTATTTCAGCTTCTAAGCCTGCATTACAGCTGTCACTACCAACAACGCAACAACACGTGTTACACACTTGCTGTGATAAAATGACAACTTACTTGTTTTTTCCCGCTCTTTGTTATTGAGCTGGCCGACCAGGTTCTGGTTCTAGTGCCTCTAGCTCTGTCCTCTCCTGGTCGGCGGCTTCAAGTTGGCGGCGCAAGTGTTCCACCTCGGCCGCCAGTTCTTTATTGTTCGCCGTGATTCCCTCAATCTGGTCGAAGCACCTCTTTCGGTACTTCGCGGTCTTCATCAAGTCCTGCATATAAACAAGCTAAGTCAGACAGATCGACTACATAACAGGGTCAAGTGGTCAAGCCAAACATACCTGGACTTCTGTCACCAGACGCTTTGCCGCCCGTTCAACTCTTAGGGTCTCTTCGACCTCTGGGATTTCTTCGTGCATAACCCACTCGTCGTTCCGCCAGCGCGACACATATACATGTTGTCGTTTATCTTGGGGATGGCCCAGGATTTCTTCTACTTCGTCCTCTTCGGCCTCTTGTTCAGGGGGCGGCGCTGGTCTAGAGTCTGCAGTCTCCGCGACCACCATGGCTTTCCCACGAGCCGTAGCATCGGCTAGCGTGCTCTGTGCCAACCCCGGTTGCTGCTCCTCGGCTTGGACTGGTTCCCTTGGCACCAAGGTACCTGCTTCAGCAGGGTTTGTGCTCGGAGCACTTGTACTTTGCTCGGCTGTCTTCTCGACCAGCTGCTCGGGACTGACGTCTGGTCGCCCGTCTGCTGAGGTTCCGGTGGAATTTCTTCTTCAGGTTCCTCCACAACTGGCCGCTGAGCAGCTCTTTCCGCCAGTACTGGCGAAGCCATGCCGCATCCGGCTAGCTGGTCGGGATTTTCGGTGGACGCCGACCTGATACACCAGGGAAAAGTTCAGAAGACAATAATATTCAATACAAATTATAAGCTTACATCAAAGTTACAGATACTTACAGCTTGGAAGCACTGGAATGACGTGGCGAAGGAGCGTCTCTTCGATCGCGCCTGCTCCACGTGCTCGGTGGGTTCCACCGGGTCTTTTCCGATGACCGGTACTGGCGCCGGGGTTTGATGCTCGACACTTCCCTCGCTAGTCCTCTGTGTTGCAGTGGTCGGTGATGCGATCACTGCTGGCACAGAGGAGCCACCCTGCTCCGTCGACCCCATTTGTCTCCTCCTCTTTCGAGGGACGAGCCGGAAGATGTCCGCATCCTCTGCTTCGTCGTCTGAAAGGGGGAAGATGGCTTGGCGCCGTTTGTTGGCAGCCAGGCCGCTTGCCAGCAGCTCTGGTCGATGCATCCTCCACAACCTCGAGTGCCGCCCAGTGGACGTCTTCGGTCCTGGCGCTGGTCTGGGCGGCTGGGCCGGCAACTTGCGGCCAATCCACACCAGGGGGCGGAGACACGAACACTGCTGCCCGGTCACGACCATTACTCTGAGAAACATAAAGGAGACAACAGTCAATTTCTTGTTACAACATGATTCTACAGGTACAAGGAAGTATCATTTACCTTTGGGGGAGGTCGGGCCAGCTTGAAGGCGTGCTCGATGTCGTTTAACCTGACATAATTGGGATCGGCCAGGTTGAATAGCTCCCCAATCCTGGCCTTGACTTCTATCTTGTCGAGCGCCTCTTTCCTGGTCCTCGTTGGATCTGCGCTTCCCTGGTACTCGAAGCCAGGATGTACCCTCTTCTGGCAGGGCTGGATCCTTCGGCTGATGAAGTTCCCGACCATGCTTGGACCATCCAGCCTTCCCCACGGGATCATCCCGAGCAGTTCTGCGATCTGCTCCAAGTTCTCGGGCTTCTCCGACCAGCTGTTCTTCTTCTCCGGAATCAACCCCACGTCGCACAGGGTGATTGTGTTCGGCTCTTCGCGGATGTAGAACCACTTCTTGTACCATTCGTCCAGCGAGGTGTTCCTAGGGGCAGTGCAAGTACTGGGCTTTCATACCGTCACGCAGATTGAGGTAGACGCCTCCGGCTATCTTCGAGCCGCCGCTCCCTTTCTTCCGCAGACAGAACAGGTGGCGAAAGAGGTCGAAATGGGGCTGGAAGCCACCATAGGCCTCGCAGAGATGGATGAAGGTGGAGACAAGAAGAATCGAGTTGGGATGCAGATTGCAAATCCCAATCTCGTAATACAAGCAGAGACCCTGAAGGAAAGGGTGCACTGGAACCCCAAAACCCCAGTTTGAAGAAATCCTCGAAAACCACAATCTCACCTGGTTGTGGATCGGGGAAGCTTTCTCCTTCCGGCGCACGCCATCCCGCGAGTGCCTTGTTGTGGAGCACTCCCATGGCGACGAGGTCTTCGATGGTCTGCTCATTGCTCCGCGACTTCCACCACTCCTTCGCCATGACTCCGCCTTTCTTCTGGGCGTCTCTCTTCGCCATTAATCTGTCCTTACTAAGGGGGTGGATGCGGTGGCGGGGGGATTGGTGATGATTTTCGGAGGAATAGGGTTCGGCGAGGAGAAGAAGAAGGTTGCGGCGGCGAATGACAATGGGGATCGGTACAAGTAACTTACCAGGTCTATATTATAAATAACAAAGAGCTCCGTCGTTTCGTCCGCCCGAGATTCTTGGGAGACGTGCGCACGCGCCGCAGACAGTTGTTCACACAACCTCGAGATCTACGCCAATAAACGCGCCCCTTCGTTACCAGTGTACGCGCCTCTTCGTTGATAGTGTAAGAGGGCCCACACTGACGCACCTCCATACAGGTGCCAAGCGACTGTTTGCTAGAAAAGAGCAAGAAGACAGGGTGCCGCACTATACCCGTCTGCTTTTTTGACCAGACGTGTCAGACTGGACTTGACAGAGAAAGGAGATAAATAAATACACCAAATAATAATACAAGCGGCGTTCGTATTTTCGCTGCATGTCTTGTGCTCAAGGATGGATCAGACTACTACAATGCTCGGGGACTACCCAGACCACTGCCGTGCTCGGGGACTAGCCTAGACCACTGCCGTGTTCGGGGACTGCCCAGACCACTGCCGTGCTCGGGGATTGCTTCGACCACTGCCGTGCTCGGGGACTGCTCCGACTACTAATGTGCTCGGGGACTGTCCCGACCACTGCTCGGAGAATGGTTCTCCTCGGCTACATGTGATTTGTACTCACATACAGTTGAGAGACATTTATTTAGACCTTGCTACAAGGCTCCTACTTCGCCTTCCAGCAAGCTCGGGGACTACATCGGTACGATGCACCTGCCGGTGCATCTCGTTTTGCTTGCACGACGATTGGATTCTTAACTTCAGTAGAAATTCTTTTTTAGACCCTGGCACCACGTGCCTGCGTCACCTACTACCAGGCTCGGGGACTAAGTGGGCACACTTCACCTTGCGGTGAATGTGTTTATTTAATCGACCCCTATGCTTTGAATGATTGTAAGGATTACTAAAGTGCTCGGGGACTATCCCGACCACTGCTCGGAGAATGGTTCTTCTCGGCTACATGTGATTTGTACTCACATACAGTTGAGAGACATTTATTTAGACCTTGCTACAAGGCTCATACTTCGCCTTCCAGCAAGCTCGGGGACTACATCGGTACGATGCACCTGCCGGTGCATCTCGTATTGTCTGTACAGCAATTGGGTTTTCAACTTAACTGGGAATTCTATTTAGACCCTAGGCACCACGTGACTACGTCACCTACTACCAGGCTCGGGGACTAAGTGGGCACACTTCACCTTGCGGTGAATGTGTTTGTTTTTCGACCCCTACGCCTCTGATGTTCAAGGACGCTACGCTTCAAGACCACTTACATTTCTTTTCAGAAATACAAGTGGGCACACTTCCTAGGACGGAAATCTTTTTCTTTTTTCTTAAGAGCACCATACATTCTTCGGACAACCTATTTCTCCGGCGACGACGGTGGTCAGAGATGTCAAGGACTCGAGCCTTACTTGTCGGAGAAGGTTAAAATGGCGTGTCGCAGCATAATACATGGTGCTCGGGGACTAGCTGTGGGGGTATTAACCCCTATACCCTTACTGGCTAGGCTTGGGCCGGCCCGGATCAGTGGGTTCGGTCCACCAAAAGATGACGCGCGGCCCGGCCAACCTGTTCGGAGTCCCGCGTAAGGAGTCAAAACAGATTTGGCGACCAAGCAAGATCCTGGTCGGTTAGAATAGGAATCCTTATCCGGCCATGTATGGCAATTGTAACTGGCTAGGATTAGTTTCCAGATCTGTAACCCTGCCTTCCGGACTATATAAGGCGGGCAGGGGACCCCTCTAAAAAACATCTCTCATTGACATACAGCAATACAATCAGACGCAGGACGTAGGTATTACGCCTTCTTGGCGGCCGAACCTAGGATAAAACCTCGTGTCTGTCTTGCGTCACCGTCTTGTTTGTGGCTTGCGCATCTGTCTGCCGACAATCTACTACCTTGGGCATACCCCTAGGTAGACTGCCGACCATATTTCATCGACACTAAGCATAGACCTTGCCATATCAATGAGTGTTCTATTCTTCCTCTCAACAAGGCCATTTGATTGTAGAGTGTACTTGGCCAAGAATTGATGCCTAATTCCAAATTCATCACACAACTAGTCATCCACTATCACAAAACCATATTTGTTACCACCAATGCTAGTGTATTGTGTTGGCCCAAACAAGTCCATGTGCAATAACTCAAATGCTTTACTAGTGCTCATCATGCTTTTCTTAGGATGGGTGTTTCAAACTTGTTTTCTGGCTTGACAAGAGCTACAAAGCTTATCCTTTTCCAACACATCTTTCAAGCCTCTAACCAAGTCATGCTTAATTAATCAATTCAATTGTTTCATTCCAACATGACCAAGACTCTATACCATAACCAACCCATGCTAGACTTAGTGAACAAGCATGTAGATAATTTAGCTTCACTAGCATTGAAATCAACCAAGTATAGATTCTCGTATCTAAAGCCTTTGAAGATCAAATTAGAGCCATCTACACTTATGATCTCTACCATCATCTACCCCAAATATACATTTGAATCCAAGATCACATAATTGAGCCATGGATAGCAAATTGAAGTTCAAACTCTCTACTAGCAACATGTTAGATATGCTCATGTCATTGGATATTGCAATCTTTACCAAGCCCTTTGACCTTGCCTTTGCCATTGTCACCAAATGTGATACTATCATAACCATCATTGCCATTGGTGTTGATTGAGTTGAACATTCTTGTATCACCGGTCATGTGTTGAGTGCACCCACTATCAAGAATCAAATGCCTTCCTCTGGCTTTGTAATTGACCTATAAAAGAAGATCAATTCTTTTAGGTACCCAAACTTACTTTGGGTCTTGAAGGTTAGTCACTAAGCTCTTTGGTATCAAATGGCTTTCTTCTTTGAGCCCATCCATAGTTTACCAATGAACTTAGCCTTTACACCCTTTGCACCCTTAGTAAGCATATAAAAAGAATCAAGCTTAATGGTGGATACATTAGCATTTTTGCTCTTGTTTTTGCATTCATGCTCTTTATGACCAACTTGCTTGCAACTAGTGCAAAACCGACCATGTTTCTTCACAAAACTAGTCTTGTGAGGAGCAAAAGCGCCTTGCCTTTCTTGGGGTATAGCCTAATCCCTCTTTGTAGAGAGAAGCTCTTTTGGCTACCCAAGCACATAAGCAAGTGGTCCTCACCACCATAGGCCTTAGCCAAGGTGTGAGTTAGCTTATTGACCTCCTTGAGGGTCTCATTTTCAACCATTAGTGAGGCATCATAAGTGAAACCATCACTACTAGATAAGGTGGAAGTAGAAGTACTACAAGAAGGATTAGTGAGAGCAATAATGATAGGCATAGATAATGATTCATCAATTATATCACAGGTTAAGCCTACATTGCAAGTTTCAACATGCTTCTTTTTATTTTGCTCATCAAGAAAAAAGGAATGAGCCTTTTCAAGCTTTTTGTGAGCCTTGCCAAGCTTCTCATGGGCTTCCTCTAGCCTCTCATGAGATGCATTGAGCTCATCAAAGGCTTGCTTAAGGGCTTTTAGTTCCTTACGCAAGCTTTTGCATTCCCTTCTCTTGATGTCAAAGTGTTCTTTAGCATCTTCTAGCATGTCAAATAGTTCATCCTTAGTAGGTTCATCATCATCACTATCACTATCACTTTCATTTCATTTTCATTATCATGTTCCTCATCACAAGTTTGTACCTTAGTGGCCTTAGCCATGAAGCATGATGGAGTGTCGAAGAGAGAAGGCTTCTCATTGATTGCAATGCTTGCAAGTGCCTTCTTCTTGGTGGTCTTGTCATCATCACTATCATCATCATCACTTGAGGAATCATCACTACCATAAAAGCATGTGTTGGTTGTGCGTATCTTAATGTAACACATTCTTTTGTACATATCCTGATTTGACATTTCAAGTTTGGTGCTTGGTTGTGCGTATCTTAATGTAACACATTCTTTTGTACATATCTTGATTTGACATTTCAAGTTTGGTGCTTTGTCTCCTATGCAGGTTATGAACATATCAAGAGGTCAGCGCCAGGTTATACATCAGCTCGACAATTTGACCAATCTGCTTCATGAGCATTTGGTCTTAACACGCCAAGCAAATACTGCCAGCAGGAACCGGGTACTGGATATTGACATGGTCATCTGTCCACTTATTTGCCTGACTGTTGCCAGTATTGGGTACTTCATGTTTAAAGGTCTCAACCGAGGCTGACCAAAGTGAGTCGGCTCAAACATGTGCTCTGAGGCTCACCATCTAGTCTAGTTTTGGCGAAACTGGAGGAAGTCAATTGTCACAACTCACAACTGATCTGCAATATCCCTGAGTCCAGATTTCATACTGATGTTCTCTCTTCTACAAGCTAAAAGGAAGACAGTTCTCAAACTTTTTACATCAGGAAGGACATATCTACCAGCTTACAAAGTACTAATAATACAGATAAACTCATATACCAGCACAAGCAACAAGGCCTTTGTTTTTTAGGGTATTACTTCCAAAAGCAGAAAATGGTGTACCAGGAGCATATACTTGTGTAACGGGTACTGGCAGTCCCCAATACCAATAAATTTTGGAGATGATAGTAAATGATGTCTGGAGAAATTATGAGAGATCGACAAGTTTTACAGAATGCCACTGTTTGTCTCGTGATTTCAGTGTAAACATTATTGTCCTGTTTGCAATGTCGTCTTTATTTATTCTCTTTGAAATGCACCACACAAGCTCCCATTCATGTTGTGCGAAATCGATCACCCGAAGCCTAACTTAATCTACTTTGGCTATTTGGTATTCGGATCTGATCTAATTGCAAGTGTAGACATGCCTGCTAACTTGCATTCTTGTTGCAAAAATTAATTGTGTGTACAGGTGTACACTACACCCATGTCCTTTGCTGGGCCCGCATTTGTTCTTCAATTAGAGCTCAATTAAAGATTCTGCGCTGAATAGCCGACCGTTCTCCCTGCATTATAGAATTTGGGCTAAAAGTAAACATCAATAACAAGTTACATGGAAGTATGGTACAAAAGTTGGAGAAAGGAAAACAGTAAAAGCAATAGTGACAAGGGGCCCTGAAGCACAAAGTATAGTATAATTGGATTTGGCAGTTACTCCCTTTGTCCCATTAAAAATGTTGTTTTTTACTTTTAGACTTCTTGTTTGACTGTTTGTCTTATTCAAAATTTTAGTATAAATATTATTTATTTTATTATCACTTATTTTATCATTAGAGATATTTTAATAATAATTTATTTATTTTATTATTTACATAAAATTTTTGAATAAGATAAACGGTCAAACAAAAAGTCTAAAGTCAAAAACGATACCGAGGGAGTGGTGAGATCGGCGTCCAGCCGTGTCGTGCACGCGTCGGTGTGCATGGCCCTAGGGCTTCCCGTCCTCTTGGTGTTGGATACATGTGAGGAAGCTGGTGGTAGCATCGGCTGTCATGCCGAGCACAAGGAGAGCCAGCAAGTTGGTTGCAACCAAAGTAGATGCCGCCGTGGCTGCCCAGGCCCCGGTGCTTCTGCTCGTGTGGCTTATGAATGGGTGGAACCCCCCCAAAAAAAATGGGTCGGCTCAACGGAGTTGTTACACTGTTTTTTATGTTTTAATATTGGATAGTTAACCCAACCGGTGACTCGTCATTATACACTATACATGGACGATGCTGCAGTGTTCCTCTCGCCAATATAGGAAGATGTATCGATCTTCAGAGGAATTTTACATCGATTTAGCCTAGTCACTGGTCCGGTACTCTGGTCACAAACCTTGAGAAGAGTGTGGTTGCAGCCATGCATGGGCGTTAACTTACAATAGGTATTGGCAGGCTTCCTGACAACTAGAGAAACCTTCCCTTTAAACCTTGGCTTACCACTCACCTTAGCTCGGCTAAGGAAAATTGACCATCAATCGTGCATTGACAAGACGACCTCCAACCATGCACATTGGCAAACGAAGGTACTCACCCGAGCTGGCCAAAACACTCGTCAAATCAGTCCTTTCTTGGCAGCAAATTGATTTTCTCACTTCGCTCGAACCACCCAACGGCATCCTCGTCGAGTAAGATAGTACTTTTGGTCAGCCTAGCGCCCAAAAGTTCGGACAGACACACACGTCCAAACGCCCACACCGCACCTGCACATATGAATGCTTCCGCCCGTGCCACACTCGGGCATATGCATGCTGCTGTGCCAGCCAGTACACCTACGCTTGCTTCACGTGAGGACCACGCTGCCCCTGCGCACGCCCATGTGGGAGCCACGTCTCCATCTATGCCCGCTCCGTTTCCAACATCTGCCGCTCGCACCCCCTTTTCTCCCATGCACATGCACGCGGGCCTAGTAGCTATAGCATGTTGCTGCAGTAGGTGGGTCCCACTGCAACATGTGCAACACCAGATCTACTTTTGCAACATCTAGATAAATACTTGCAACATACGTCCCAAATAGTTGAAACACTTGCAACATACATCTGAAACACTAGGAAAACACGTGTGTAGCCAATGCAAAACATATGTAACATCTAGATGAAACACTTGCAACATACATATGAAACACCTGAAATATTCGCTTGCAACATATGCATGTATATGGAACATTCAGATCTACTTTTGCAACATCTAGATAAAACACTTGCAACATATGTCTGAAAATAGATGAAACATTTCGAACATACACTTGAAACACAATTGCAACATGTGCAACATCCCGATCTACTTTGCAACATCAATATAAAACACCTGCAATATACCTATGAAACATTACAAACACTTGAAACATACGCTCGCAACATGAGCACAACATCTCCTTGTGCTTGGGAGAATGGAGGCTCGTCGACATGTGGAGTTCACTGGTGTAGAGCTCACCCGTGGCACGGAGATCGCCGCTCTGGTGGAGAAGGTCGCGGTAGGTTTGGTGTAACACCTCGGGTGTTTAAATATTAAAATCTGACATGTCATCATATGCATTGCAAAGCATTTGGCATTTGGTGAAACTTTGAGATGCATACACTGATACAAGTTTATATTTATGTGGTATGTGTTGCAATGTATTGCTTGACTTAAGTTCAATGTTTGTTTGGATTTGGAATTTTTCCAGAAAACCCCGCTTTTCAACATTTAAACCCTACCCTGAAAATCCATTTTAAAATCTAAGCATATTTTGGGGTTGGGCCCAAAAGCAAAAGTGTAGAGCTTGGCAAGTTATACAAAGTTTGTTTTTGGAGTTTTTCAAGTTGTTTAGAAAATTTTTGAGTAAATCAAAAAGGCGTAATTCGGTAAATTTCCCTATTCAAATTCAAAAGTTCATTTCAAAATCTAGACCGAATTAGGAGATGGTTATAAAAGCAAAGTTGTAGAACTTTTGATTTTGAACAACTTTTATTTTTGGAGATTTTTAAGTTGTTATGAAAATTTGGGAGTAATTTGTGAATTTTGGCGAATGGCAAACTTGTAATTTCGATGATCAGTGTTCACCGCTCAAAGCTACACCGGCGGCGACCTTCGGTTTGCTTCCAGGCATGGTCGTGGCCGTCTTTGGCGTCGCGCTGGCACGGTGAAGGCCACAGCGCAGCTTCCTTGCGCTTCTGAGCTGCTCTATTTAGCCCAGGCCGTCGCCGTTGGCCCCGTTCTCTTGCTCTGTTTTCCCGACGCCACCGCCATAGCTCCGGTGAGCCCGCACCGTCTCCCTAGCGCCGCAGTCGTCTTGGTAAAGGCCATTCCAGTTCCATCTTTCTCCTGCGCATCCACCCAGCCAACTGTGGTCGGCTGATTTTGCCAGGAACTCGCTGACCACGCTCTTCTTCCTCGCGGCCGACAGAGTCCCCGTCGAGCGAGCGCCGTCGTGGCCAGTACTCTACGGTGAGCTTCTGATCTCGGGAAGCATTGTTTCAGCTTCTCCGTGATGTCGTGGTGCTTAATATCTTGTTGATTGCTCGTTTTGTCCACCACAGCCACTGGAACACCGCCGTCGCCATTGCTCGCACCGCCGTGATCGCTGTGAACGCCGCCCCACTTCACCGTTGCTTCTCCGGCCTTAATTCTTGCTTGAACGTGTTCGTGGTGAGCTACTGAATCTTCCCATGCCCTCTGTTTCCCCGTTTTCAGCTTCGTTTCACCGGCGTAACGTCGCCGAGCCACCGCATCCTCCATGGCCGACGCCAAGCTCGTAACTCGTAGTAATTCGTCTAGCTAGCGCCTTCAGTCGATGCGCTGGGATGTTGTAATACTGCAATGACTCTGTAACGTGATCCTACTCGGAAATCATGGATGATTCGGGGTTCCTCGAGGACACCCGACAGTCTTTTTAAGTTATTGGAAACATATGCATAAATGTCAAAGGTCGTCGGACAGTGACATGTGCATGTGGGCCCTATAACTTAGGAGGTTCTACCACAGAATGGTATCAGAGCGATCGTTACAAGGTTTTGTTGTATTGTTTTACAAAAACTTCAAAATGATTTGGATGACTAAATTTAACTTGGTAATTTAGTCCAAATTGCTTCTGGCTTATCTTATTTTTTTCTCACCATTCCCTATTTGATTAAAAAGGTTTTTGTGTGGTGGAGTAGTAATTATACTATGCCCTATATAAAAATAAATGTTGTTTATGTGCATTATAAATTTTGATGTTTTTGTTCGTAAGAACGATTCATGCATCAGGAATAATTCACTTGTTACTTCCTTCACCTCTTAGTCTGGAGTTAAGCAGTGAGTCTGGTTTGAGGAATGTAATCCATCTTAGCTACTTTCTAGATTTTGATCAATGGTCTTACTTGGATTAAACTGGCTTCCTACAGTATGGCTCGTGCCAAGATGACGCCCCGTAAGTCAACCAGACCCAAAGGAGTTCCTCGTCACCAACTTGCCCCTAGAAATGATGGTGCTAGCAGTAGCAGTTCTAGGCCTGATCCCCAGGCAGAGATACAGAGGATTTCTGCAGAGTTAGCACAATCTACTAGAGATAGGGCTTTGGATGTTATACAAATAGGTGAATTACAGGGTCAATTGAGGCAGCTCACCACCGCGCATAGGAACTACGAAAGTATGTTAGTTCATACGGTGGAGGGAAGAAATGAAGCTTGGCACAGGGAAAATGTAGCTAGAGCTAGAACTCATGAGCTAGAATTCTATGTAGAAGATTTAGAAGAACATAATACATATCTACATGAGGAAGTTCATAGGCTTAGCAATCTACTGAATCCGAATCATGAGCCTCAAGCTGATGCCATGGACCCCGGTGTCATCCTTGCTGATGATGATGCATCGGGAGAGGAAGAAGAAGAAGATCCTGAAGAATTAGTAATGATCAATGAAAGCGATGATGAAGGCGGTAATAATTCCGGAATGGATACCGAGCCTGAAGTTTGAAGAAATTGAGGAAAAGAGTAGAGTTGTATAATAGTAGCTCTAGTTAAGTTAAGTAGTTTTGTTCTCGTACTCGTGGGTTTGTTTGTACATTAGTAAACTCCTTGTAATGTGTCTAGAGTAAGCTTGGTACAATTCAATAAAGACATGTGAATAAAGTTTGATTTGTTATGACCAGATGCGTCGTACGCGGGGTTCGTATATTCCTGGAACTTCACAAGATGAGGATGGTATTCCAGATCCGCCACCAGTTCCAACCAATTTAGCTGATGCTATAACCGCACTTGTCAATGTGATGGCTGAAAATTCTTGTTTGCTTCATGAGATGGCCCAGAGTAATTAGAATCATATGTACGGAAACCGTGGATGCCACCATAACCGACAAGAGGCTACATATGTTGATTTCACAGACACAAGACCCCAAGTGTTCACCAAGGCAGATGAACCATTGGAGGCTGATGACTGGCTTCGAACCATGGAGCAGAAATTTGACCTTATCCCATGCACGGAGTATCAGAAACCTACGTTTGCCGCCCAACAACTTAGAGGAGCAGCAAGTGCTTGGTGGGCAAACTTAGTGGCTATGCAACCTGCTAGTATTCCAATAACTTGGGCTGAGTTTCGTACTGCCTTCAGAGCCCATTATATCCCTGAAGGAGTGATGGCTATGAAGCTAGATGAATTCCTTGCTTTGAAACAAGGAGATCAAACCGTGATGCAGTATGTGGGAAGATTTAATCATCTGTCCCAATATGCATCCGAACATGTCAATACTGATGCCAAGAAGAAGAGGTGGTTTATGAGAGGCCTGAATACCAAGTTGCAGACTATGATGACCACTTGCACCAATGTTACTTACCATGAGGCAGTAAATATTGCAATTGCTTCAGAATCAAAGTATCGGCAACATAAGGAGCTCAAAAAGAAAAAGAGTGTGCCGTCTGGATCTTTTTGTGGAAATCAGAAGAGGCAGAGGGTGATTTATCATCCAGTACATCATAATCATCCTCCTTATCGTCCGCCGCAGTTTCAAGCTAGGCAACAGTCAAATGTCCGTCCTGCTATAACCTATCCGAGTTCACAGTCAACCAATGCTCCTGGTGGCAATGCTCCAACATCCCAGGGTCACAACTATCCGTGTTACAATTGTGGAAGAACTGGTCATTTCTCTAGGGAATGTCCATATCCTAAGCAGGCTAATCAAAATTATCAGAAGGCCCCTGCTAATCAACAACAGGGTCAGGCACCAAACAAGAACCTTAATCAGAATACTCAGAAGGGCAAAGATGAGAGAAAGATAGGACGGGTGTTCTCTATTCAAGCTGGAGAAATTCCGGAAGGGGAGCCAGTGATGATGGGTATGTTTCCTATTGCCAATCACCCTGCAGTTATACTTTTTCATTCTGGCGCATCGCATTCATTCATCAATAGAACATTTGTCGTGAAGCATGAAATTGCAATTGGGGCAACTAAGGAAAGTTTCTTTATACAGTCACCCGGGGGACGTCTGTGTACTAAGAAAATGGTATACCAGGTACCCGTAAAACTGGGTGGGCATATTTTTCCCACTACCATGATTATCCTTAAGGATCAGGATATAGATGTAATTTTGGGAATGAATTGGATGTATCAGCATAAGGCTGTTATAGATGCTTTGAATAGGACCTTATGAGTGAATTTGCCTGATAGTAATTCTCAACTTCTTATCCAACTTCCAACCCTAAGAAGATCAGTGGGCAAGATTTGTGCAACTACTATCAAAGAGATTAGAGATATTCCGGTGGTGTGTGAATTTCCGGATGTGTTTCCTGAAGATTTACCCAGTCTACCACCTGATAGGGATGTACAGTTTAATATAGAGTTACAACCTGGAACAGCTCTGATTTCTCGGAGAGCTTATAGGATGCCACCTAAGGAATTGGCCGAGTTGAAGACTCAGTTACAAGAATTGATTGAGAAAGGGTTTATCCAACCTAGTTCCTCACCTTGGGGATGTCCGGCAATTTTTGTGAAAAAGAAAGATAAGACCCTGAGGTTATGTGTTGACTATCATCCGTTGAATGAAGTGACCATCAAGAATAAATATCCATTACCTCGGATAGATCTGCTTTTTGATCAATTGGCCGGAGCCAAAGTTTTCTCCAAGATAGATTTAAGATTAGGATATCACCAAATCAAGATAAAGCCTGAGGATATTCCCAAAACGGCGTTTACCACAAGATATGGATTATATGAATACTTGGTAATGTCTTTTGGTTTGACAAATGCTCCAGCTCATTTTATGTATCTAATGAACTTAGTATTCATGCCTGAGCTAGACAGGTTTGTAGTGGTGTTTATTGATGACATTTTAGTATATTCCAAGAATAAGAAAGAACATGCGGAACATCTCAGAATTGTTCTGACCCGTTTGAGAGAACATCAACTATATGCCAAGTTCAGCAAGTGTGATTTTTGGCTTAAAGAAGTTCAATTTCTTGGACATGTCTTATCAGTCGAAGGAGTTGCAGTTGATCCAAGCAAAGTGAAGGATGTGCTTAATTGGAAATCGCCAACCACAGTTCATCAAGTTTGGAGTTTTCTGGGTTTGGTGGGATATTACCGCCGGTTTATTCTAGATTTCTCAAAAATATCAAAGTCCATAACTAAATTGTTGAAGAACCAAGTTAAGTTTGTCTGGTCATCAGATTGTGAGGAGGCTTTCCAGACTTTGAAGAGACTGTTAACCACTGCACCAGTATTAGCCCAACCTGACATCGAGAAGCTGTTTGATGTTTATTGTGATGCTTCAGGTATTGGTATCGGATGTGTATTGATGCAAGAAGGTCGAGTCATTGCTTATGCATCCCGGCAACTTAAGCAACATGAAGAACATTATCCGACTCATGACTTGGAGTTAGCAGCTGTGGTTCATGCTCTAAAGATTTGGCGGCATTACCTACTTGGTAATACATGTCATATGTATACAGACCACAAAAGCCTAAAGTATATCTTTACTCAGTCAGAGTTGAACATGCGACAGAGAAGATGGTTAGAATTGATTAAGGATTATGACTTGGAAGTACATTATCACCCCGGTAAAGCAAATGTAGTTGCAGATGCCCTCAGTCGCAAAGGTTATTGCAATTGTCTGACAGTGAGAACAATGGGTTTGAATTTATGTCAAGAAATAGAAAAGTTGAATGTAGAAGTAATTCAACAAGGAAGTTTGACCAACATAATTGTTGAAGCCACTATTCGAGATCAAGTTATTGCTGCTCAGAAGGAAAACAAGGGTATAGCCCATATCAAGGAAAGAGTCAAGAATGGAAAAGCGGAATGCTTTAGTATTGACAATGAAGATGTGTTGTGGTTCAAGGATCGCCTGGTGGTACCAAAAGTTCCTGAGTTGCGGCAGTCAATTCTAGATGAGGCACATGCTACTAGGTTATCTATCCATCTGGGAAGCAACAAGATGTACCATGACTTGAAGCAAAGATTTTGGTGGACTAAAATGAAAATAGAGATTGCCAGATATATAGCAAAGTGTGATACTTGTCAAAAGGTGAAAGCTATACATTTGAGGTCTGCTGGTGAATTACAACCATTACCTATTCCATCTTGGAAGTGGGAGGACATAAGTATGGATTTTATTGTTGGTCTACCCAAGACATCAAAAGGATTTGACTCAGTATGGGTTATTGTAGATCGACTCACTAAGTCAGCACATTTTCTTCCAGTTAAGATAATATATCCTACGATCCAATATGCCAAGATGTACTTAGCAAGAATCATGAGTTTGCATGGAATACCCAAGACTATTGTGTCAGATAGAGGTACACAGTTTGTCTCCAACTTTTGGAAACAATTGCATTCTTCATTGGGTACTAAACTTCTGTATAGTATAGCTTATCATCCGTAGACTGATGGACAGACGGAAAGAGTCAATCAAGTACTTGAAGATATGTTAAGGTGTTGTGTCCTTAACTATTTCAATAAGTGGGATGAATGCTTACCTTTGGCTGAGTTCTCATACAACAATAGTTATCAGGAAAGTATTAGAATGGCTCCATTTGAAGCACTCTATGGTCGTAGATGTAGGACATCATTGAGTTGGTCGGAACCTGGAGAAAAAAGATTCTTTGGAGTTGACCTTGTGAAAGAAACAGAAGACAAGGTTAGACAAATACAGAGTAATTTAAAGATAGCTCAGTCCCGCCAAAAGAGTTATGCAGATAGACGACAGAGACCATTGGTATTCAACAAAGGAGATTTTGTATATCTGAAAGTATCACCAATGAAGGGAGTTAACCGTTTTGGTGTTAAAGGAAAGTTGGCACCCCGATACATTGGACCATATCAAATTTTGGAAAGGTATGGAAAAGTGGCATATCGCTTGCAATTACCTGAACATCTTACAGCTGTGCATGATGTGTTCCATGTTTCTCAATTGAAGAAGTGTCTCCGAGTGCCTGAACAGAATATTGAAGTTGAAGGAGTGGAACTAGAACCGGATTTAACTTATTCCGAATATCCTATCCGAGTGTTAGATCAGAAAGATCGTGTTACTCAAAGATGAACAATCAAGTTCTATAAAATACAATGGAATCAACATTCAGAAGAGGAAGCTACTTGGGAATCAGAAGACTACTTGTTAGAAAAGTTTCCAGAATTTCTAGCATCAATATAGAATAGACTAATGTTAGTTGAGCTCGGTTGCTACAAGTTGTGTTTTGTAAAGTAACCTCAGCTGTTTTATGGACAGAGTTTGTATGTGTTCTCGCGACACATTTCCTTTTCCATTACTTACCCTATGGCTTTGAATCTCGGGGTGAGATTTTTTTTAGGGGGAAGGATTGTAACACCTCGGGTGTTTAAATATTAAAATCTGACATGTCATCATATGCATTGCAAAGCATTTGGCATTTGGTGAAACTTTGAGATGCATATACTAATACAAGTTTATATTTATGTGGTATGTGTTACAATGTATTGCTTGACTTAAGTTCAATGTTTGTTTGGATTTGGAATTTTTCCAGAAAACCTCGCTTTTCAACATTTAAACCCTACCCTGAAAATCCATTTTAAAATCTAAGCATATTTTGGGGTTGGGCCCAAAAGCAAAAGTGTAGAGCTTGGCAAGTTATACAAAGTTTGTTTTTGGAGTTTTTCAAGTTGTTTAGAAAATTTTTGAGTAAATCAAAAAGGCGTAATTCGGTAAATTTTCCTATTCAAATTCAAAAGTTCATTTCAAAATCTAGACCGAATTAGGAGATGGTTATAAAAGCAAAGTTGTAGAACTTTTGATTTTGAACAACTTTTATTTTTGGAGATTTTTGAGTTGTTATGAAAATTTGGGAGTAATTTGTGAATTTTGGCGAATGGCAAACTTGTAATTTCGATGAACAGTGTTCACCGCTCAAAGCTACACCGGCGGCGACCTTCGGTTTGCTTCCAGGCATGGTCGTGGCCGTCTTTGGCGTCGCGCTGGCACGGTGAAGGCCACAGCGCAGCTTCCTTGCGCTTCTGAGCTGCTCTATTTAGCCCAGGCCATCGCTGTTGGCCCCGTTCTCTTGCTCTGTTTTCCCGACGCCGTTGATCTCACCGTCGGTGAGTTTGCGCCGGTCAGCGCCGTCGTCGTCGTAGTCAACATGCGGGAGGTAGAAGATGACAGGTGGGGTCACCATGTCAGTGACTCAACGTTCAAAATGAATTTTTCTATTTTCAGATTTGAATGAATAGTGTCTGTTTTTGTTATTTTTGTGTAGATTTATTTAGAGCTCCAAAAATTATAAAATTTTTTTGAGTGACTTCTCTGTGAGGTATAGTATTTAAGAAAAATATGAAATAATGTTTTTCAGTAATTTTTAAATGTGATAAAAATTGCTCAATTTATTCATAAATGGATTTCCATGATTTTTCTAGGCTTATTTATTTATCCAAAAATTATGAAATTTGTTTTGCCACTTAGTTAACATGTAATGAACATGTAATAAAATTTTGAGCTCAAATAGAATAAGTTGATTTATTTCATAATTTTGAATTAAATAATTAATTCATAAAAGCAAATAGTAACCTTTAATGATTTAGGTTTTTGTTTGGACTTTTGGATTGAGTAATGACCTCGGGTCATTTGTTGTTAATGATCCTTGGCAGTTGATGTATGTGTTACGAAAAAGATTTAGTTTGTTTGACTTGCAACTGTACCGCGAAGGAAAGTTGTATTCAAATTATTAACTTTGCATCCATCATCGAGCATCATATTTCGTATTCCGCATCATGTTAAACATGGCATTGCTATTACGTGTAGTGAACGAAGGTGAACACGTGGTAGTTAATCAAGTCGTGGAAGAAGTTTATCCGTCTGTTGAGGTCGGATCGAATACTTGTGAACCGTCGCAGGAATCAGACTTTTCCGTCAACGAAGGCAAGCCCCGGATGCATACAACCCTACCTTGTGTTTTACAAATTAATTTTGCTTTTGCTTTCTGTTACTGCATTAAGTGATTAAGAGTTAAGTAAAAGCCTAATTGGTGCATTACCACCCTTGTTATTCCATATTTACCATATTACCTGTTTTAAACTCGTATATGTCTAGTTTTGCTTAGCTATGCGTAGAACGATGAAAGTCGGGTGACTACCTGCCACCTGCTAGTTTTAAATGGAACATTGGTCAATATTGTTAGCATGTGATATGGGAATGTGGAGTAATAAATCTAGACCGGGCGGACTCGGTGTGTGTGAGCCACAAGACATGGAGGTCTTGTGAGCGGGTTCTTTCCGCTTGTGTCGATTAAGGCACGTCCGTTGTTGAATTGTATGAGGTGAGAATTTGTAGTACTAACCACATACTTCGGTAAGCCTGAACTTGGCAATTCTATTACGAGAATGGCTACTCACGCACTGGGAGTGGAGAGATGGCGGGAATAGCGTGTACCCTCGTGGCTGGAATGTGGCCGGATTTGAGGTGTGCTGTATTCTCGGGTGGCGCGGACCCGTTCTTGTTTTAGAGGATCCGAGGGTAGGTTGATATATGTGAGTCGGGGACCTGCATATGTCGTGTGGTCTGGAATCCCCAGCTGGGCTTAATCGGTTTGAATCGTCGTTGCTCCTCGGTTATGGAGACTCAACTCACTGTTCATCATCGTAGAATTAATAACCGGAACTTGAATAAGGCTTGTGAAGGTGCTGAATATGAAGTTTCATGATCTCAGTGCGGATCGTGTCAGCTTTGTATATAATCCTTGAGAAGTTTTCTATATAAAGAATGTTGTTAAAAGAGCTTTTACGCAAAAGAACTTTGATCATTGTTAAAGCTATACCTTGAATCCCTGAGCCTGCATTACTGAGTTTATCAGTTAATATTTCGGATAAGTCTTGTTGAGTACTTTCGTACTCAGGGTTCGTTGACCCCTTGTTGCAGGTGAGCCTCATGAGCAGATCTGTTTTGGATCGTGCTGCATGACTATCGTTCGTTCTGACGATGAGAAGTAATGTGTGATCCTTGGGCAGGATGTTTATTTTGTGTGTTATGTATATATTAATTATGCCACTCCACTACTACTATGGTTTGTAATAATTAAAGAACTTAGTTTGTAAGGTTTGAAATAACTGGTTTGTAAACTATGTTATCGTAAGACTTCCGCTGTTTTTACTCTGGTTTTGATATTTGAATAAATGTTGTAATACTGCAATGACTCTGTAACGTGATCCTGCTCGGAAATCGTGGATGATTTGGGGTTCCCCGAGGACACCCGACAGTCTTTTTAAGTTATTGGAAACATATGCATAAATGTCAAAGGTCGTCGGACAGTGACAGGTGCATGTGGGCCCTATAACTTAGGAGGTTCTGCCACATTTGGTGCAGAAGGCCGCGGCGGGTCTTCACACTGTGTGGGTGGAGCGTGAGCTATGCGTGGGGGTAAGCTCTGCTACAAGTTGTGCTTGGGCGAGTTCCATCCCGGCCGTCGTGAGTTGCGCGCGGGCGAGATCCACCCCGCCCACGGTGAACTGGGCAGGCGGAGCGTGAGATGTGCGCGGGCGGACTCCGCTTGGGCTGCCGTGAGCTGCACGTGGGCGGACTCCACCCCCGGCCATGGCGAGCTAGGTAGGCGTAGCACAAGAAGTGCGTGGGCGGCCTCCACCCCGGTCGGTCGCCGTGAGCAGTGCGGGTGTTGCACTGCGAGCTGTGCGTCAGCCAAGCTCCGCCGGTGTTTGTTTTTTTTGAGAAACTGTGGTGTCTGGAGAGTTGGACGAGCGGATAGGAGGGGATCGTTTAGGCTTACGTCGCTGCTCACGAATGAATGGATGAATGGTGAATGCCCAAAGGACTTGGCACCCTGATTTTTAAAATTGGTAAAAGAAGAACAGAACCGTGCAACAAGCTTTATCCAAAAATAATTAGGTGAGAAATATTGATCCTTAACATTTACTAGCCTACACCACTTGACTCAATTTATTCGGTTTTGGCAAAGAGCACAGAGTGTGGAATTAAACTCGACAACCTAGGACCAAATTACATAGAAGCTCACTGCATCTGGAGAATACATAGCTTGCTCATCATACTTAGCACAATTCATATGCCGTAAACACAAACTTCAACAAATTAATTAGAAAACTTGGGCACCTCTAACTTGCAAGTTCTTTGAATGGTTAGTGATACAAAATCAACTTCGGGCAGCTCATCCATCATACACCTTTTTGCCCATTGCAGATAATCAAAATGGATTTGGGATGCAATACATTCACGGACCAATGGAAATTTTCCTAGCTCTGAAGATTGGTCCAACATGGTGGCACTCGGTGGGGACGTCCATAGGTTTTTCAAGTAAAACGGTAAGATTGTTGTCACTTCTTGTCACGTGACTCCTTGGTCAATGCGGTTCTCCTCGGCACAAGACTCGGACGAAAGCCTTGCTAAGCTCCACGCTTGGCTGATGATGATTACGTTCTGGCATCATTTACCTCCTTGGAGGCATCGTCGAAGAGCTCTTGTGCCATGGTGTTCTTGTTTTCTCCTTGTTTTGGTATATTTGTGGTTGTGCCACCTTTCTCCCTTACGCTAGGGCGTGTTGTTGTTTTTCATACTCGTGGATAGGCCACAAACTCGCCTATGTGCTGGGGCTGTTGTACTAGTTTTAGTTCGGTTTTTCAAAATTAACCAGACAAAAGGGGTTTGCCTCATTTTCCCAAAGAACGATGCTATTGATTTCATATTAATGCATATTCAGGTGGGGATTATCTCTCCCCCCATGGCAGTTCAAAAAAAACTTCTTGGCACCGACTTTCAAGCGGCTTAGAGAAAATTTTCTTCTGGCTTAGACTGTTTGCCTCTTTTGCTTTGAGGGCCTAAACCCCTCATTTAGACCTTTGTTGTATTGACTTCTTTTTCCTTTGGTACTTTTCTCTTCTCCATTAATATGTCAGTGATTTAAAAAAAACTATAAAAACCTACATCCCTAGCTCTAGATAATAAGATCATAAACATTAAAATCATGGAAACGTATGCTCTACTTGAAGATTCTGTTAATCAAATCCTAGCTCTAGATATAATCAAATCCCTTAATGAAAGATTTTGTTATACATGAAGAGCTGTCTGGGCAGCATGGAGGAGCCAACTGCCCAACTTGAACTTCTTGGGCTATGTTTTCGTCAGTATGACGTATCCACCGTGTCACAGCATGTGCTCTCATATCTTCTGAATGACGCTCTTTCTAGAGATATGAAAATGAAAAAAAGAAAGACATGCCCATTCGCTTGAACTTATCAGCCTGACATATCAGACATAAAATAGTATTTTTCTCTCACAACAAATCAGCTTATCAGCCTACAACTATGGTCAATTGGCTTAAACACAATAGGCTCCAGGTTCCCTACAATCAAATATTCAGATCGCGATGCATCTAGCATAACCAAACACCAAATCGATGTCATCTAGAAAGAGAGCTGTAATGGACTAAAGGGCATGGTTCCATAAACCATATTCAGATCCACATCTTTGGGTCAAGCGCTAATGAGATTGAATTATTCATGTGGGCGAGAGCCCCAACAGCCCAGGCATAACAACGCAATTATCAGGGACGCGCTCTACCACTGAGCTAATAGCTCGTCGCACGGGTCTCTCAAAGGGAGGTCTGCTACACCAACAAGAGAAAAACTTCACTCCTTTTTCTTTTCACATTCGATAATGATACGGTGAGAGCGTATGTCCATCCGAACACACTCATCTAGACTACGAGACCAGCCCAGCTTGCTCCTCCTCACGGACCATCTAAAAACAAATAACTTTCTCCTCACCTCATTGCACATTTTCTTCTTATCGCTGCAGCTGTGATGCCCACACCGACCACTGAGCCGGTGCTTCCTTTGCATCCCATCCTTGCTCCTCTCCACGCCGCTCCCCAACGCCCACTTTCCACCTCCCCCACGCCCTCCTCCATCTCTATCGCATCCGAGCACCGACAGCCGCCTTCCACCCTCTCCACCACGCTCACCGACCACCGTGTAGGAGAGGGGGTCGTCACTGGCCGGGCCTAGGCCAGGCACAAGTGTAATTGGTGTAGGATCTCTGGTTAGCCTAGAGGGGGGTGAATATGCCTATTAAAACAAAAACTTGAACAAATGTCAAATTCGACCCGCGGCACTACCGCTCCAACCTCGTGGCACTGCTGCACCTGTAGACAACTTCGAACCACAGTTCAAAAATTTATGAATAAAAAATCAGATCGGAGAAATTACTGAGCTTCCTACAGGTGTATAGGCCACAGTTCGATAGCTAAAGGTTGTAGGAGAAGCACATACATGTAGATCGGCCACAAACCCTAGAAATCACCTCAACAACAATATGAAATGCAAGTGAAGTAAATCAAGCACACGTTGATACAACGATTTATCCCATGGTTCAGCTCACCACTAAGGCTTGCCTAAGTCCATGTTGTTGAGGTTAGCCACTAAGGCTTAGGGCTTTGTAACCCATCCTCGTTCTCAAGTCAAGAGACTCAACTCTTGAGATGAGGGATGAGTTTACTAGCTTCAAGAGATGGTTACAAACCTCCGACGGCTGTCACATAAGTTGGCAAGCTCTAAGGGCGACGCTTTAGCCATCTAGGAGCAAAGCTCTAAGAGTACCAAACACGACTATCGGCCAAAACATGAACCAAGTGCTCTTTATAGTTGGGAAAATAGTGGATCTGCTCTCTAATCGAGTTTGGAGCCTCTTTCTCACAAGGAATGATGGGGGAAATCAAAGGGAAAGCTTGAGAGCTTGAGGGCACCAATGGAGGAGAGAGAGAGTGAGCACTGAGCAGCTTTTCAGTCGGTCTGAGATGCTAGGCGAGGAAGAAGACCGTTGTGAGGGAGAGGGAGAGAGAGAGGTATAAATACCACCCTAAGCCCCAATGGTCAGATAAGTCATGGCAGTACCACGGCCTATCTGCGGCAGTGCCATTCTATGGCATAGCCGCGCTTCAGGTGCGGACACTACCGCACCAAGCCAGACAACAAAGGGTGAAAGAGTGTTGAGCTAGCTATCTTGGCTGATCTTGAGGATGCTTTAGTGTAAGATTGAGCACTTGATTGCACATGTTAGCATAAGCATTGTGTCCCCCTTTATAGTATGACTTTTCCTATACTCAAATTCGAAATATAAAAAGAAATAAACATTCTTCGAACTCGAAGCCGTCATCTTTTGTAATTGGGGGCTTCTTCATTATGTATAACATCCTCATTAGTGAATCTCCTGCTTGTCATCTTGATAAATCTCATTAGTCCTCAAATTGCGTGGTCATTTTCACCAAAACCCACAATTAGGGCTTGATTGCACTTACAATCTCCCCCTTTTTGATGATTAATGACAACCCAATTAGAGCTTAAAAAAGATATGGAATATAACTAAGATTTTTTGAGCCATGGGTGTAGAGATTCCCCTTAAATGTGTGAATTGAGAGTTGAATTCTCAATTTGGCATTAGAGGCCAAGATTCACACTTTAGTCAAAGTGATGGGGCTCCCCCTACAACCATGCTCCTGTGGGGTGCTGCACACTATGTCATGTATATGAACATGATGCTAATGACAGGTTATGCACACAAGGGTTTGCTGATGCACCAAGGTGTGGCACTACCGCTCCTTAGCCATGGCACTACCGCATAGCGGCACTGCTGGCCTTGAAGTGCGACACTGCCGTACTATCTACAATAGCATAGTTTTAAACATGCACCACACAACAGTTTATATAAAACAAGATAATCATCCTAGCACAAATATAAGACAAGATACATCAAACAACGATACATGTCCATATCCTATACAATATAGAGTACTTAGGTAGCAAAATTACAATAAAATAGAGTTTTGAGTGACTCTCAAACTCACTTCCTAACTAACCAACTCTCAATGAATATGACATGAAGCTTCAGCAGCTGCAACACATGGCGTCAAAAAAGAATTGACCCCTCTAATTTCTCCCCCTTTAGCATAAAGCATCAAAAAGAGAAGAAAAGAGAGAAGTCAACCAACTCACTCATCTTCTTTGATGTTGTCCCAATCAACATCATCATCTCCACGTGTAGCATGACCATCACCACCATCATCATCATCATCATCGTCCGAGGACACCACAACCCTCCCTTGTCGATGGGTGGTCGAAGTGTGATGTGAGCGGTGCATAGAGCGCAAAGTAGAGCCCAAGGTCGTCTGATAGTCAAACTCCTCCTTGGTCTCCTCATCCTCCTTAGAATCTAAGAAACTAGGCAAGTCATACTGTGGAGGAGGTGGAGGTGGAGGAAGAGGTGGTAGATTTGTAGCTACACCATCTCACACTACTCCATCCGTGTCTCGTAGGCTCTGTCAGCTGCATAGGTACACCTACCAAAGATGGCCTTGATCCACTACACCATCTTGTGCTTCTTCTTCTTCTTCCTTCCACTACGAGAGGATTCAGGCACATCTGCAGGAGAGGCAATGGTCTCACTAGCCTTAGCATGTCTAGCCTTCTCAATCTTGTACTACTCATGTAATCTATCCATGACAAACCTATAGCCTAGTGACTCTCTCAATCACAAACATAAGGTAGGGAGCATAGGGCAGCCCCTTCCTTGCATCATCCATTACCACTCTAATCTCTTGCCACTTGAAGTGAGGAACATTAAATCTATCTCCACCTAGAGCAAATCTAGCAAGCATATTCCTCACATATCCATTAAGATCAGATGCAGCTCCATCCTTAGGGTATATTGTGTGCCTGATCAAATTGTTGAGAATGCAATAAAAGCTCTTTAGGCCCTTTACCTTCCCATCTATAGCTCTACCATCAAGATACATGAATGCAATCTCTCTAACCTCAGCCCTTCTTTCATCATGAATGTATGAGAAGCCATGATGCTCCTCATCAAAACCAAGAATCTAGCAGAAGGTGATGAAGTCAACATGGTAGTGTCGACCCTCTGTCATCCAATGTATCTCATCGGTGTCATACTTGTAGAAATAGGTGGCATGGAATTGAGCTAGCACCTCTATGTTCTAGTTGTACTTGAAAGCCATGATGTCTGTCAATCCAAAGTTCTTGCAAGCCTAGATTGCCCTATTGAAATCAGGATCACTCTTCTCTTAACTCCTCCCAGTTAATGTACTGCATCTTCACAATTGTTGACTTCTTGCTATTGAAGATGACTGAGGTATAGAAATTAGAATAGAAGACATTCTAAAACCTATTGTCAACACCAAGTTCCTTTGCCACCTTATATGGGTTTTCCATTCTAGCCTCTTCCACCATCTTCTGCCTACCCATATAATCAATGACTAGATGCTAATGAGTGCCATTAGCCCTCTTTTCAACCACATCCTCATCATAGTCTCTGAGATAGGATGGATCAAACTCATCAAGATGTGGTGTTGTTTCCGAACATCCATTAGGAGGGATGACACGCCTAGGCCCTCTCCAAAGCTTCCTCTTGCTGGATTTGCTCATCTCTACTCCCCCTGTCTCTAGGCAACTCCACTAGAGCCTACTGTTCCTCTGCCATAATGAGAAAGTGGCTTTTCTCTTGGAGCATCATGCTTCCTCTTGACCCTCTACTCATCATCTCCTCTGGAGGACATCTATGCATAAGTGTAGACCCAAATAAGAAACTATATAAATGGATAGCAGAAGAACACTTGTGAAATAGTTTGAATAAGCAAGATGATTCAAATCTTGAGCTAGGGAAGCAACCTGAACAGACTTGTTTTGGGTGGTGTAGCACTGCCGCACCTGGTGTTTCACCCAGATCATGACTAGTTTCTTCTTGCTTACTCAAACCACTTCTCAAATGCTCTTCTAGACCATCACACAATCTTAGAGTATTTAGGTTTAACAGATTATGGAGTCATGCTATAGATAGGTGAGGTAGCACCATGATTAAATCAGTAATAGATATGGTGAATGAACCCAATAACTATAGAGAGTCATTGATGAAAAGCCATTTCCATTTGCAGGAAAAATCGACAGCACGCGACACTACCACGCCTAGCATGCGGCATTGCCACATAGGCTGGTGACATTTGAAAGGTCCTAATGGCTAGAGGGGGGTGAATAGCCTATTAAAATTTTCTACAACAACACTTAACAAACCGGTTAGACAATTATGAGGCGAAACAAGTGTTGTGCTAGCCTACTAAAATAGCAAGCCACCTACCACAATTCTAGTTTATATAGTTTCTATCCACACAATAGCTATGACACTACACTAAGTTAGTGTGATCTCAAAAGCTAACTAAAGAGCCACACTAACTAAACTAATAAGCTCTCACAACTAGCTACACTAAAGAGCTTGACAATTAGTTTGTGGTAATGTAAAGAGAGTGAGCAAGAATGTTATACCACCGTGTCGAGGAGTGAACCAATCAATCACAAGGATGAATACCAATGAAAACCAATCACCTCAGAATCAAATGATGAACACAATGATTTTTTATCGAGGTTCACTTGCTTGCCGGCAAGCTAGTCCTCGTTGTGGCGATTCACTCACTTGGAGGTTCACAGGCTAATTGGCATCACACGCCAAACTCTCAATAGGGTGCCACACAACCAACACAAGATGAGGATCACACAAGCCACGAGCAATCCACTAAAGTACCTTTTGGCTCTCTGTCGGGGAAAGGTCAAGAACCCCTCACAATCACCATGATCGGAGCCAGGAGACAATCACCAACCTCCACTCGATGATCCTTGCTGCTCCAAGACATCTAGGTGGCTGGCAACCACCAAGAGTAACTAGCGAATCTCACAGCGAAACACGAACACCAAGTGCCTCTAGATGCAAACACTCAAGCAATGCACTTGGATTCTCTCCCAATCTCACAAAGATGATGAATCAATGATGGTGATGAGTGGGAGGGCTTTGGCTAAGCTCACAAGGTTGCTATGTCAATGCAAATGGCCAAGAGAGTGAGCTTGAGCCAACCAAGGGACTTAAATAGAAGCCCCCATGAAATAGAGCCATTATACCCCTTCACTGGGCACAACACAGGGTGACCAGACGCTGCGGTCATATCGACCGGACAAAGGACCCCAGCGTCCAGGTCAGTGTGATGCACGTCACATGTCCCCTCTCTTCAAATACTGAGTGCCCGATCCCAACAATCAAGTGATGACTAGACGCTGCTGCTGCAAAGTGACCGAACGCTGGACCTCAGCAGTCCGGTCATTTCCAGTAAGCATCCAAAATGGATACACCTAGCATCCTGGTCACTCTACGTCATCATATGTTAGACTAATCGGACTTAGGCCCTAAGCATTCGGTCAGTTTACATGCCAGCGTTCAGGTCATGAGACCAAAACTACACGCCCTCTGCTGCCACTGACCGGACGCTGCTGGTCTAACCGAGACCAGCATCCGGATCACTTACAGTGGCATCCATCATTTCTATATAGGGCGCCGGTGGCACCGTTGGATTGTCCGCACTCAACTGAGCGGGACACTCCTCCGGTGAAGTTCCTAACCCTTGCTCAAATGTGCCAACCACCAAGTGTATCACCTTATGCACATGTGTTAGCATATTTTCACAAATATTTTCAAGGGTGTTAGCACTCCACTAGATCCTAAAATGCATATGCAATGAGTTAGAGCATCTAGTGGCACTTTGATAACCGCATTTCGATATGAGTTTCACCCCTCTTAATAGTACGGCTATCGATCCTAAATGTGATCACACTCACTAAGTGTCTTAATCACCAAAATAAAATGGCTCCTACCATTTATACCTTTGCCTTGAGCCTTTTGTTTTTCTCTTTCTTCTTTTCAAGTCCAAGCATTTGATCATCACCATGGCATCACCATCATCATGTCATGATCTTCATTTGCTTCACCACTTGGAGTAGTGCTACCTATCTCATAATCACTTTGATAAACTAGGTTAGCATCAATTCAACAAAACCAAACTAGAGCTTTCAATCTCTCCATTTTTGGTAATTGATGACAATCCCTTTCACAAAGATATGAATTTGAAATTCAATTGAATCCATGTTGATTGTCCAAGCATATTTACTATGTGTAAAAGGATATGGACAAGTTTCATGAACCCCATATGGTAGCAATTGCTCCCCCTACATATGTACTAAGAGTTTGGATTGAAGCTTGCACATATGCTTAGATAGGATATATAGGAGACAATGTCACCAGATGATGCTAAGGTATAAAAGATGAACCTTTGAAGCATGATACCGATCAGGAGTGCACCATTATACCATCCTTAGCACCATGGTTAGCTTGATACTACTTGGAAACACTTGGAAATAAAATCACTAGATAACCTATGCATGCTAGATTTTCATTTCATCATTCAAACCTATAACTAGCATACACCACACAAGCATGAATATTGAAATTTAAAACTTGTGCCATGCAAGCAAACATATGAAATGCACATTCAAATGCATTATACAAGTTCATGAGCTTGCTCCCCTACTTGTGTGCTCAAAATTTTAATTTAATTGATCCCTTTCCTTTGTCATATCTCTCCCCCTATGTCAAATTCTCCTCCTTTGTTGTCTTTTCATCATCTTAGCACACTTAATATCTTTGTTTTTCTTACCATAGTACTAATATCTTTGTCTTTCTCCCTATAGTACTAATATCTTTGTCTTTCTCCCCCTTTGTCATCAATGACCATAAAGGTTCAAAATGTAGATAGGTTGAGATTATCAATGTCAATCAATAGGGTGAGGATCATATTCCTAGATTTGGTCCAATCTAGAATACTTGCCAAAGACATTTAACTCGGTTTGATCTAAAGGACAAGCTTCTTTACATATCCAAATAAGGGTTATCTTGTACCATAGTTGAGTTAAACACTTAGAGCTCATTTTCTAGATCAAACACTAGGTTTACAAGCCCACAAACATGTCATATGCTACCACTAGATTAAAATAAGCATAGAAGCAATAGTGGTACCATACAATCATCAAATTCATTTGATTTTCATGAATGAGCCTATTGAATGTGAAAAGATGTCTAGATGCACTAAACATGTCCTTAGCAAGGATGTATGCCATGCCAATCAACTTTTACCTTGGATAGCTCGAAGGAGAGGCATGTCATATAAATGGGGGGGGGGGGTGCATCAACACATATTTGAGAAATCCAATATGTTCAACTCATTCCTTAGCTTGCAAAACCTTTTCTCATCAAATGGCTTGGTGAATATATCGGCAAGTTGATCTTTGGTGCCTACACTCTCAATGCAAATGTCTCCTTTTTGTTGGTGCTCTTATGAAATGGTGGCGGACATCAATGTGCTTTGTTCTTGCATAGTTGAACCAGATTGTTGGTCAACTTGATTGTACTCTCATTGTCACATAGCAATGGCACTTTCTTGAACTTGATTCCAAAGTCCCTCAAAGTGGCCTTCATCCAAAGTACTTGTACACAACAACTATCGGCGAATATGTATTCGGCTTCGGTGGTTGATAATGCAACACTATTTTGCTTCTTTGATGACCTATGAAACAAGTGATCTTCCCAACAATTGACATGTGCCCGAGGTGCTCTTTCTTTCAACTTTGCATCCCGCATAATCCGAGTCGGAGTAACCAACTAGCTCAAACTTTGCTCCTTTGGAATACCACAAACCAACATTTTGTGTATGCTTCAAGTACCTCAATATTCTCTTTGTAGCCTTCAAATTACTTTCTCTTGGTGATGCTTGAAATCTTGCACACTATGCATACACTAAACATGACATCCGGTCTTGATGCGGTCACATAGAGTAGGCTTCCAATCATAGACCGATATAATTTTTGATCCACCATGTTGCCACTTGCATCACTATCCAAGTTACCATTTGTTCCCATTGGTGTGCTAATGACTTTGCTATCACTCATGCCAAACTTCTTGATCATGTCCTTGATATACTTGCCTTGACTCACAAATGTATCATTCTTCAATTGCTTGATTTGAAGACCAAGGAAGTAACTTAACTCTCCAATCATGGACATCTCAAACTCATTTGCCATCATCTTTCCAAACTCATCACAAAAGTCTTGATTGGTTGATCCAAATATGATGTCATCAACATAGATTTGCAATACAAATAAATCTTTTCCAATCTTCTTGATGAAAAGAGTGGTGTCAACCTTGCCCATCATGAACCCTTTAGAGAGTAGGAAATCCCTCAATCTCTCATACCATGCTCTAGGTGCTTGCTTCAAGCCATACAATGCCTTCTTCGACTTGTACACATGGTCGGGCTTCTTGTCATCTTCAAAACCGGGAGGTTGCTCAACATATACTTCTTCATTGATGTAACCATTGAGAAATGCACCCTTCACATTCATTTGATAGAGTTTGATGTTGTGGACACAATCATAGGCTAGCAAGATTCTAATTGCTTCCAATCTAGCAACCAGAGCATATGTTTCTCCAAAGTCAAGACCTTCAACTTGTGTATAGCCTTGTGCTACCAATCTTGCTTTGTTCCTTACTACTATCCCATCTTGATCTTGCTTGTTTCTAAAGACCCATTTGGTTCCAATCACATTGTGTCCCTTTGGTCTCTCTACTAATTCCCATACTTGATTTCTTATAAATTTATTCAATTCTTCATGCATAGCATTCACCCAATCAACATCCTTCAATGCTTCATCTATCTTCTTTAGTTCAATGGATGACACAAATGAGAAGTGCTCACAAAATAAAGCCAATCTTGATCTAGTTTGCACACCTCTTGAAATATCACCAATGATAGTGTCCAATGGATGATCCCTTATAACATTGGTTGGTTGGGGGATTGGAACTTGATTGTTTGCACTTGCTTGATCATTAGGTTGAGATGATGTACTAGCCACTTGATCTTGTTCATTATCATGAGAGTCACTTGCACTAGCTTGATTTGTATCATCTTGCACATTTGAGTTGGAGAGCACTTGCACTTGATTCATCTTCATCATCATTCACTTGCCTAGGCCTCAATTCACCAACATCTATGTTCTTCATGGCATTTGAAAGTTGAATGCCTCTAACATCTTCTAAGTTCTAATTCTCTACTTGTGAACCCTTGGTTTCATCAAATTCAACATCATAAACTTCCTCAAGAGTACCACTATCAAAATTCCAAACTCTATATGCTTTGCTTGTAGTGGAGTAACCAAGTAGGAATCCTTCATCACATTTCTTAGTCAAACTTGCCCAATCTAGTGCCTTTCTTCAAGATATAACATTTGCAACCAAAGACCCAAAATATGCAATGTTGGGCTTTCTACCATTCAAGAGCTCATATGGTGTATTCTCTTTCAATGGGTGACAATAGAGGCGGTTGCTACAATAGCAAGTCGTGTTGATAGTTTTGGCCCAAAAAGATTGACTCACATTGCACTCACTAAGTGTGGGGGTATTAACCCCTATACCCTTACGGCTAGGCTTGGGCCAGCCTAGATCAGTGGGTTCGGTCCACCAAAAGACGATGTGTGGCCCGGCCAACCTATTCGGAGTCCCATGTAAGGAGTCAAAACAGATTTGACGACCAAGCAAGATCCTGGTCGGTTAGAATAGGAATCCTTATCTAGCCATGTATGGCAATTGTAACTGGCTAGGATTAGTTTCTAGATCTGTAACCCTGCCTTCTGGACTATATAAGGCAGGCAGGGGACCCCTCTAAAAAACATCTCTCATTAACATACAATAATATAATCAGACGCAGGACATAGGTATTATGCCTTCTTGGCGGTCGAACCTAGATAAAACCTCGTGTCTGTCTTGCATCACTGTCTTGTTTGTGGCTTGTGCATCTGTCTGCCAACAATCTACTACCTTGGGCATACCCCTAGATAGACTGCTGACCATATTTCGTCGACAGTGGTGTGCCAGGTAGGGGGTATGCGTATTGCTCTCTAAGCGAACAAGACAGTCATCACCTCCGGCCCCATGGCTACGCCAAGCGGACTCATGTTCACCGTCGGCCAGATCACCTGGACCACCGGCTCCGACGACTTCATCGCCATGGCCATGGAGGAGGCGTGGATTCAATCTGCGTCAACCACTACCTCACCTGCATCGGCTATGGCTCTGACCACGGTGGATGCGGCTCCGACCATGGTGGATACGGCTCTGACCACGATAGATCTGGCTCTGACCATGGTACATCTGGCTCTGATCATGCCCGCATCATCTTCAGCCACACCAACAACCTGTCATCCGCCTCCCTACTATAAAGAGAAGCAGATCGACAACACCGACCTGCTCGATTCCATTGATTGGGTCGGCACCAAACTCACTAAAACCCTAGCTCTGGTAAGTACGATTCAAAGTCAACCTAATGAGCAGGTAACCGCTCCCCACAATAGATCTACCTGACCAGTTTAGGCCAGCCGCCCTACACGGCTTGGTACAGATCTCGTGGTCATATCTACTCTCGAAGGGCGCTCCGCTCATCACCGTCCAGCCTCCGTGACAGGCCTCCGGCTCTCCAAGTATGAAGCCTCAATGGAGAACCACCAGGCCTAGCCCTACGGCCTACAAAATGCTGCCTCCAGCTATGCGTATAACCTACAATGCTGCTTGAATCTGTGTTTTATGCACCGACCTCGGCCGAAGCCACGCAACTTCGTCAACATGATCCAGATCGAAGATTATCAAGAAGGATCCATCCACACAGTTCAAGAGGGCAACTCCAGCTCCTCGTCTGGCATCGTATCTAATACCTCCATCCACACTGAGCTCCAGCATCACAACGATGAAGGCATTGAATACGATCTGGATATGCCAGACCACGCCCCGCGGGCCCCACAATTCCCGTCTTTCCTGCCAAGGCGAGGGGATTTGATCAACGTTGTCAGCAATGATGAACCACCAGTAGTTGGCAAAATGGAACAAGAAAGGACTGTGCGTGAGGCACGCAATATTGACTAGTTTAATCGCCGGCAAATCAAAGCTGAAGCAGAAGAGGAGGCACGACGCATAAGGGTCCAGCCACGTGACCTCAACAATGCCTTCGATAGGGTGGGGGACAAACAAGTCTTCAAGACTCCAAGCACCAATGTAGCCATCGCCATGGCGACAATGCAGCGGCTACCCAACACTCCTAAAAACCTAGGCAGTTCACGATGATATACAAGCTTATCTGATGACTGCTATGGCTTAGACCGTAGAGATGGTGAATCAAGCCTAGGCTCCATCCATTTCAATCGAATCAAGCCACAGCCACCAATACTCAAGTCACTCACAGTCACTCAACCAATGTGGCTCGTGCAACAATGACCCATCAGACAACCGTCAAGGCAGAAACAGTGGTCATGATGGTGGTCGGGACGACAACTGCTGTCGAGAGGATAACCATCATGACGTTTGGGATGATAACCGCCATGATAACTGTGACAATCATCGCGATAACCATGGTCGCAAGGCTAATCCAGATGGCAATCGAGATCGTCACGATGGCAATAACGATCTTCGCCATTACCTCGGTGGACGTGATCTGCGCGCTCACATCAACCAAAGAGCCAACGATCGTGCATCCCATGAAAGCTATCGCCGTATGGAATATGACACTTGCCCATGGCCCACCTGGGTTTGAAGCAGTTTACTCCACACCTTTGCTAAGTCATATGGCCCAAGAATTTCAAGCTCGAGAAACTTTAGAAGTACGATGGCAAGGAAAACCCAGAATTATGGGTCATGCTCTACGAAACTGCATGCAGATTAGCCATGGCTGACGAAGCACAGTCATGTCTAACTACTTCCCAGTCGCTGTTGGCCATGCAGGTCACCAATGGCTGGTTAGCTTGCCGGCGAACTACTTTGATTCTTGGTAGGAGCTCAAGCAAGCCTTCATCGACAATTTTATCACTACTTGTGAACAACCG
Source organism: Miscanthus floridulus (assembly GCF_019320115.1). Classification (NCBI taxonomy): domain Eukaryota; kingdom Viridiplantae; phylum Streptophyta; class Magnoliopsida; order Poales; family Poaceae; genus Miscanthus; species Miscanthus floridulus. Next base: position 36,243,256 of record NC_089585.1, read on the forward strand.
GGCAACAAGTACGATCTGTAATGGATCCGAGATCAGAAAGATGAGCCACTGTACACAAGTATGTCTGGCGTTTCTTGGAGATGCGCATCAAGGTCCCATCAATCTTCGACAACAAGGCAATCGAGGCTTTCATCACTGGCCTTCGCTTCCACTGACTGCCCTAAGAGACAAGCTCCTCTAGAAGAGACCTGAATCGGTCACAGCGCTCCTGGCCACCGCCTAAGAAATATGCAGACGCCAACTGACGCTAAGAAGATAATTATTGAAGAAGCAGCTAAGGGTTCCATGCTCCGACCACCCCCCACACCACAACGATTATCGCGGCAACCATGGTCGGAACGACAATTTTGATCCATCGCAACCAGCGCAATGACTCTCGCTGACCACCACGACCAACGTAATCAGCGGCGTAGCCAGCCGTGATGATCACAGGAGCAAGCGTGCTCAGGAAGACGACGGCGAGGTCAATATCGTTAAAAAGGGTGGCAGGACAGTCGTAATTACGAAGACTGACTATGCCAAAGCATTGAAAGGGCCCTTCCAGCTCCTATCCTAAGTCAAACCAGTACCATGGAGAATTGCCGCATTCTCAAGTCTATCTATACGCGTCAATAGGCTCTGGATACATTCGACAAGCCTAACGACGTAGGAGAACAGCGCAACAAGGATAACAACGATGACGATGCAGACCCTCGTCATAAGTACGTCACGCCAACCGATCGCGTGCACACCATCATCGGAGGCAAAGTGTCCATCGAGACCAAGTAGGAACGCAAGCTGCTCGCCCGTGCTTGCTTGAACTGTGGCCAACGCCGACAACCTCCTCACCGATCCACTGGCTCCCTCTGTGGTCTCGCCGCAAAATCTCTTTCAGCAGAAAGGACCAATGGGCCGCAATACCTGAGCCAGGACGTTTTCCCCTAGTCCTCGATCCTTGTATCAACAAGGTCCAGTTTGATAGAGTACTGATCGACGGTGGCAGCTCCATCGATATACTATTCAAGAACAGTCTACCCACCCTGAAGATAGCTCAGGCGGATCTCAAGCCATACGAGGCACAGTTCTAGGGTGTTCTCCCCAGACAGAGCTCTACACCTCTCGAGCAGATCACGCTACCTATACAGTTTGGGACCCCAGACCACTTCTGCACCGACTATGTCAACTTTGTGGTCGCTTGACTTCGACGGCACCTACCATGCTATTCTTGGTTGACCGTCGCTCACCAAGTTCATGGCCATACCTCATTACAGGTATCTGGTGCTCAAGATGCCTACCGAGAAAGGAGTTCTAACCCTCCGAGGCAATGTGTATGTAGCTTATACCTGCGAGGATGACAGTTTCAAAATAGCAGAGGCTCACGACCTCTCTATTCGCATGGCCGAAACCATGCTCGACTGCCAAGAAGACCTCAGGCCGACCACCTAGAGATCCTAGACCTCGAGGCTCCTCGCAAGAACATCAAGTCCAAGGAGCACAAGGTGATCTAGCTAGTCGATGGCGATCCTAGCAGAACGGCCCTTATTGGGGCCAACTTGGATCCCAAATAGGAAGACACGCTCATCAGGTTCCTGAGGAGCAACGTGGATGTGTTCGCATGGAAACCTACTGACATGCCCTGGTGTACCTTAGAACTTGATCGAGCACTACTTGAATGTCAACGGCAAGGCCAAACCTATCAAGCAGAAGCTACTGACAGGTTCACTCGCGATAAAAAGGAGGCGATTAGGGTAGAAGTTACACTGGCTTTTAGTAGCCGGATTTATCAAAGAAGTGTATCATCCGGAGTGGTTAGCCAACCCGGTTCTTGTACGCAAAAAGAATAATGAATGGAGAATGTGCGTTGATTACACTAATCTCAACAAACACTACCCTAAGGACCCCTTCGGCTTACCTCGCATAGACGAGGTCATTAGATTCAACCGCCGATTGCGAGCTCCTTTCCTTTCTCGATTGCTACTCTGGTTATCACCAAATCGCTCTCAAAAAGGATGACCAGATCAAGACATCTTTTATCATGCCTTTCGGCTGCCTACTGCTACACGACCATGTCGTTTGGGCTTAAGAATGCCTGGAGCTACCTACCAACGCTGCTATACAAGCTTGCCTCAAAGACGAGATAAAAGACGACCTCGTCGAGGCTTATGTTGATGATATAGTCGTCAAAACCAAGGAAGCACATACCCTTGTTGACAACCTGGAACTGCACCTTTGCAGCCCTTAACACATTCTAGTGGAAATTAAACCCAAAGAAGTGCATCTTTGGTGTTCCTTCTGGCATACTACTTGGCAACATCGTCAGTCACGACGGCATACGCCCTAACCTAGGAGAAAGTCAAAGCTGTCTTGGACATGAAGCCGCCCAAGAAGGTGAAGGATGTTCAGAAGCTCACCGGGTGTATGGCCTGCCCTCAGCCGTTTCATATCAAGATTAGGCGAAAAAGGATTACCGTTCTTCAAACTACTCAAAGCATCCAAAAAATTGAGTGGTCGGAGGAAGTAGACGCTGCCTTCACACAGCTGAAACAATACCTTACAGTCACCTTCCGGTCCTCACTGCTCCAAGAGAAGACAAAACACTGCTGCTTTACATTGCGGCTACTAATCGAGTAGTCTCCACGGCCATGGTGGTCGAGCGAGACGAGCCCGGCCACTGTCTACAAGGTACAACAACCAATCTATTTCATTAGTGAGGTACTCGATGAGTCCAAGACCAGGTACCCATGCAGATTTAGAAGTTGATCTACGCCATACTGATAACATCCCGAAAGTTGAAACACTACTTCAACGGATATCGTATGGTGGTCATGACTGAGTACCCTCTACGAGACATCATTAGCAACAAGGATGCGAACTGGGTGCATTCATCAAATGGGCAATGGAGCTATGCCCCTTTTCCTTGGAGTTTGCAAGCCACACTATAATCAAGTCTCAGGCACTTGTCGATTTCATCATCGAATGGATAGACTTAAGCACGCCTACCTCTACCTGGAACCGATGAGTATTGGACTGATGTACTTCGACGGCTCTCTCAACATTGATGGTGCAGGGAGCAGGAGTCCTTTTCATGTCACCATCCAAGGAGCAGATCCGTTATGTCCTCAGGATTTATTTCCCTAGCATCTAACAATGCTGCACCGAGTACGAAGCATGCCTACATGGTTTGCGCATTGCGGTTGAGCTTGGCATTAAACGTCTCTACGTCTACGGAGACTCTACTCTGGTCATCAACCAACTCAACAAGGACTGGGACACAACCAGTGAGAAGATGGATGCATACTGCAAATTGATCAGAAAGCTAGAAGGCAGGTTCTATGGCATCAAGTACATACACGTGGTCTGGGACAAGAATCAAGCAGCGGATGCACTATCAAAGTTAGGATCATCCTGAGCAAAAATCCCACATGGTGTATTCGTCCAAGATCTGCTCACGCCTTCCATCGAAGAGGAAGATTCCATGCCAGACAAGCTTCTAGACCCGCAATTGGTGGCTATGGTTCTGGTGTCAAGCACCACCGAGCCCCCTCCGACCACTCGTGAGCCCAACTGGAGAATACCTTTCATCAAGTATCTAACAAATGGTAGTGGTTACACTGATCAGACAGAGAACAAGCACCTAATGCGTCGTAGTAAGTAGTACCTACTCGTCGATGGCAAGCTATGGCGCAAGAACGCAAAGGAGGAAATCTTGATGAAGTGTATAACCTAGGAGGATGGCAAACATCTCCTGGACCAAATCCACTCTGGCTCCTATGGCATCCACACGGCCTCAAGAACGCTGGTTGGCAAGGCTTTCCGAGTAGGGTTCTATTGGCCGTCAGCAGTAGCCGACGCAGAGAAGCTAGTCCACCACTGTGAGGGTTGTTAGTTCTTCGCCAAGAGGATCCACATACCAGCACATGAGATCTAGACAATACCAGCCTCTTGGCCTTTTGCATGCTGGGGACTGGATATGATCAGGCCCTTCAAACCGGCTCCAGGGAAATTTACATGCGTCTTCATGCTGATCGATAAATTTTCTAAGTGGATAGAATACATGCCTCTAGTATAGGCATCCTTAGAAAAGGCTGTCATGTTCCTCGACTAGGTCATCCACCATTTTGGCATACCCAATAGCATCATCACTGATCTGGGTACTCAGTTCACCGAGAATGCTTTTTGGGACTTCTGCGATGAAAGGAGCATAGTAGTAAAATACATCTCGATAGCACACCCTAGAGCTAATGGACAAGTCGAGCGAGCCAATGGCATGATCTTAGATGCATTGAAGAAGAGGATGTATAGAGAAAATGACAAAGCTCCTAGAAGATGGCTCAAAGAGTTACCAGCCGTGGTCTAGGGCCTCAGAACTCAGCCTAGTCATAACACCGATGTCTCACCGTACTTTATGGTTTATGGCGCTGAGGCAGTCCTTCCAGCAGATATAGCTTTCAGATCAGCACAGGTAGAGAACTTTGATGAAGGAAGGGTCAATGAAGTACGAGAACTAGAACTAAACAGCATAGAAGAGAAGCGGCTTAATTCTTGTGTACGTATGGCCAAATACCTTGCTGTTTTGTGCAGGTATTACAACAAGAATGTTAAAGAGCGGTTCTTCGTGGTCGGGGACCTGGTCCTAAAGTGGAAGATGAACCAGGCTGGTGTCCATAAACTCGCAACCCCATGGGAGGGTCCTTTCATGATCAAGGAGGTCACACGACCAACGTCTTACAGGTTAGCTCACCTAGATGGTACTGACGTACCAAACTCATGGCACATCGACAAGCTTAGACATTTCTATGCTTAACTACTGAGATATGTACCTCTCTTGTACTTTCGATTTACTTCAATAAAGCTATTATGATTTCTCCGACCACTCTAATGTGTCACTTCGAATTTTATGGTTATTCTAACTTAGCCAGTAAAAGCCAACCACCACTCCTTCTACGGTTTTCAGAGCAGGCCCTGTCTCTGGTTCCTCTCAACATGTGCATGGGATCCGCTCTCTACGTTATGGGTGATCAGTAGGTCCCCCTTGGTTTGACTTATCCACGTCTACGTGTGCACAGGTCATGAACCTCACACTCCGACCACATGGCAAACTAGGGCCGCACAAACTTTTTGGGATGATGTGTCGAGCAAAATGGTACAACTAAACAGAACATTAACATGTTCTCACTTAGTTACTCCAACATAAGTTTCAAGCTTAAAAACATTTTATACAAAGAAAACAAGCTTATAATGATATACAGTTACGTTATTACAAGCTTGCCTGAAGAGGCCCAAGTTTACAATAACACAACTATTCCCTCCTTCTATAGCTCTAAGCCTATTACATTGGCTAGTCGGGGCACGCGGCACCTACTGCTTGCTGCTTCCGATACCCTACTCAGGTCTTGGGGACTCTTGTGCTAGTTGAGCTGAAGGGGATGGCCCCGTTGATGCCTGGCTAGTCGAGACCGCAGGCTTCGTCGGTTGGCTTGCAACTAATGGCGTTTCCAGCTGACTTGTCGATGGCGTCCCCTATACAGGTGTTGTCCCACCTCCACATAGGTTAATGCCGCCAATTATCTTTGATGACAGGTCTAGCTAGGCCATCCGAAGCTCCTCCGCCTTGTCTAGGGTCTACCTCCTTCGGGTATCCAGCTTCTAGGCGCTTGAGATCGATCAAGGGGTAGTGGGCACTGCACCATGCTTAGCACATGGGCACCCAGTGTACTCACCCGCCTCCTTCACTGAACTCTTGGAACCATCCCCATGCTTGTCTGCATCTCTCGACCAGTCCTGAGCTAGGGGTGTCCTTGGCTCTCCCTCTGTGAGCACCGGGTCGATAAGGTCGAGGACGGGCACAATGCCAGTTGCCACTTCCTGGCACCAGGTTCTTCCATGTGTCCCGATCCTCGGTGGCCTCGAGGCATCTTGCTTTCCAGCCGTCATGCTCTTTGATCACGGCTTCTAGATGCCTCTTGGCATTGACTTTTAAAACTAAACACCATACAAGACATCAAATGTAATGGCACGACAAGACAAGGAGGGCAACAGAATGAGAAAGGTGGTCTGGAATACTTACTTTTTAGTTCCTCCATTTTGGTGGTGTGGTCCTAGAGTTGAGACTGGTTGCGTGCCAGTTTCTCATTGTCCTCCTTTAGACGACCACACTCTACGGTCATGTGGCTATTCCCCTCTTGGAGGCGGGTTATTTCAGCTTCTAAGCCTACATTACAGCTATCACTACCAACAACGCAACAACACGTGTTACACACTTGCTGTGATAAAATGACAACTTACTTGTTTTTCCCGCTCTTTGTTATTGAGCTGGCCGACCAGGTTCTGGTTCTATGCCTCTAGCTCTGTCCTCTCCTGGTCGGCGGCTTCAAGTTGGCGGCGCAAGTGTTCCACCTCGGCCGCCAGTTCTTTATTGTTCGCCGTGATTCCCTCAATCTGGTCGAAGCACCTCTTTCGATACTTCGCGGTCTTCATCAAGTCCTGCATATAAACAAGCTAAGTCAGACAGATCGACTACATAACAGGGTCAAGTGGTCAAGCCAAACATACCTGGACTTCTATCACCAGATGCTTTGCCGCCCGTTCAACTCTTAGGGTCTCTTCGACCTCTGGGATTTCTTCGTGCATAACCCACTCATCATTCCGCCAGCACGACACATATACATGTTGTCATTTATCTTGGGGACGGCCTAGGATTTCTTCTACTTTGTCCTCTTTAGCCTCTTGTTTAGGGGGCGGCACTGGTCTAGAGTCGCAGTCTCCACGACCACCATGGCTTTCCCACAAGCCATAGCATCGGCTAGCGTGCTCTATGCCAACCCTGGTTGCTGCTCCTCGGCTTGGACTGGTTCCCTTGACGCCAAGGTACCTGCTTCAGTAGGGTTTGTGCTCAGAGCACTTGTTCTTTGCTCGGTTGTCTTCTCGACCAGCTGCTCGAGGACTGACGTCTGGTCGCCCGTCTGCTGAGGTTCCGATGGAATTTCTTCTTTAGGTTCCTCCACAACTAGGCCGCTGAGTAGCTCTTTCCACCAGTACTGGCGAAGCCATGCTGCATTCGGCTAGCTGGTCAGAATTTTCGGTGGACCCTGACCTGATACACCAGGGAAAAGTTCAAAAGACAATAATATTCAATACAAATTATAAGCTTACATCAAAGTTACAGATACTTACAGCTTGGAAGCACAGAATGACATGGCGAAGGAGCGTCTCTTCGATCGTGCCTGCTCCACTGTGCTTGGCGGGTTCCACCGGGTCTTTTCCGATGACTGGTACTGGCGCCGGGGTTTGATGCTCGACACTTCCCTCGCTAGTCCTTTGTGTTGCAGTGGTCAGTGATGCGATCACTGCTGGCATAGAGGAGCCACCCAGCTCTGTCAACCCCATTTATCTCCTCCTCTTTTGAGGGACGAGCCAGAAGATGTCCGCATCCTCTGCTTCGTCGTCTGAAAGGGGGAAGATGGCTTGGCGCCGTTTGTTGGCAGCCGACCGCTTTCCAGCAGCTCTAGTCGATGCATCCTCCACAACCTCGAGTGTCGCCCAGTGGACGTCTTCGGTCCTAGCGCTGGTCTGGGCGGCTGGGCCTGGCAACTTGCGGCCAATCCACGCCAGGGGGTGGAGACACTGAACACCGCTGCCCAGTCACGACCATTACTCTGAGAAACATAAAGGAGACAACAGTCAATTTCTTGTTACAACATGATTCTATAGGTACAAGGAAGTATCATTTACCTTTGGGGGAGGTCGAGCCAGCTTGAAGGCATGCTCGATGTCATTTAACCTAACATAATTGGGATTGGCCAGGTTGAATAGCTCCCTAATCCTAGCCTTGACTTCTATCTTGTCAAGCAGCCTCTTTCCTGGTCCTCAGTTGGATCTACGCTTCCCTGGTACTCGAAGCTAGGATGTACCCTCTTCTAGCAGGGCTGGATCCTTCGGCTAATGAAGTTCCTAACCACGCTTGGACCATCCAGCCTTCCCCATGGGATCATCCCGAGCAGTTCTGCAATCTGCTCCAAGTTCTCGAGCTTCTCCGACCAGCTGTTCTTCTTCTTCGGAATCAACCCCACATCGCACAGGGTGATTGTGTTCGGCTCTTCACGGATGTAGAACCACTTCTTGTACCATTCGTCTAGCGAGGTGTTCCAGGGGCAGTGCAAGTATTGAGCTTTCATACCATCATGCAGATTGAGGTAGACGCCTTTGGCTATCTTCAAGCCACCGCTCCCTTTCTTCCGCAGATAGAACAGGTGGCGAAAGAGGTTGAAATGGGGCTGGAAGCCACCATAGGCCTCGCAGAGATGGATGAAGGTGGAGACAAGAAGAATCGAGTTGGGATGCAGATTGCAAATCTCAATCTCGTAATACAAGCAAGACCCTAAGGAAAGGGTGCACTGGAACCCCAAAACCCCGTTTGAAGAAATCCTCGAAAACCACAATCTCACCTGGTTGTGGATCGAGGGAAGCTTTCTCCTTCCGGCGCACATGCCATCCCGCGAGTGCCTTGTTGTGGAGCACTCCCATGGCGACGAGGTCTTCGATGGTCTGCTCATTGCTCCGCGACTTCCACCAATCCTTCGCCATGACTCCACCTTTCTTCTAGGTGTCTCTCTTCACCATTAATCTGTCCTTACTAAGGGGGTGGATGCAGGTGGTGGGGGGATTGGTGATGATTTTTGGAGGAATAGGGTTCGGCAAGGAGAAGAAGAAGGTTGCGGCGGCGAATGACAATGGGGATCAGTACAAGTAACTTACTAGGTCTATATTATAAATAACAAAGAGCTCTATCATTTCATCCGCCTGAGATTCTTGGGAGACGTGCGCATGTGCCACAGACAGTTGTTCACACAACCTTGAGATCTACGCCAATAAACGCGCCCCTTCATTACCAGTGTACACGCCTCTTCATTGATAGTGTAAGAGGGCCCACACTGACACACCTCCATACAGGTGCCAAGCGACTATTTGCTAGAAAAGAGCAAGAAGACAGGGTGCCGCACTATACCCGTCTGCTTTTTTGACCAGACGTGTCAAACTGGACTTGATAGAGAAAGGAGATAAATAAATACACCAAATAATAATACAAGCGGCGTTCGTATTTTCGCTGCATGTCTTGTGCTCAAGGATGGATCAGACTACTATAATGCTCGGGGACTACCCAGACCACTGCCGTGCTCGGGGATAGCCTAGACCACTGCTGTGTTCGGGGACTGCCCAGACCACTGCCATGCTCGGGGATTGCTTCGACCACTGCTGTGCTCGGGGACTGCTCTGACTACTAATGTGCTCGGGGACTGTCCCGACCACTGCTCGGAGAATGGTTCTCCTCGGCTACATGTGATTTGTACTCACATACAGTTGAGAGACATTTATTTAGACCTTGCTACAAGGCTCCTACTTCACCTTCTAGCAAGCTCGGGGACTACATTGGTACGATGCACCTACCGGTGCATCTCGTTTTGCTTGCACGACGATTGGATTCTTAACTTCAGTAGAAATTCTTTTTTAGACCCTGGCACCATGTGCCTGCATCACCTACTACTAGGCTCGGGGACTAAGTGGGCACACTTCACCTTGCGGTGAATGTGTTTATTTAATCGACCCCTATGCTTTGAATGATTGTAAGGATTACTAAAGTGCTCAGGGACTATCCCGACCACTGCTCAGAGAATGGTTCTTCTCGGCTACATGTGATTTGTACTCACATATAGTTGAGAGACATTTATTTAGACCTTGCTACAAGGCTCATACTTTGCTTTCCAGCAAGCTCGGGGACTACATCGGTACGATGCACCTGCCGATGCATCTCGTATTGTTTGTACAGCAATTGGGTTTTCAACTTAACTGGGAATTCTATTTAGACCCTAGCACCACGTGACTACGTCACCTACTACCAGGCTCGGGGACTAAGTGGGCACACTTCACCTTGTGGTGAATGTGTTTGTTTTCGACCCCTACGCCACTGATGTTCAAGGACGCTACGCTTCAAGACCACTTACATTTCTTTTCAGAAATACAAGTGGGCACACTTCCTAGGATGGAAATCTTTTTCTTTTTTCTTAAGAGCACCATACATTCTTCGGACAACCTATTTCTCTGGTGACGACGGTGGTCAAAGATGTCAAGGACTCAAGCCTTACTTGTCGGAGAAGGTTAAAATGGCATGTCGCAGCATAATACATGGTGTTCGGGGACTAGTTGTGGGGGTATTAACCCCTATACCCTTATGGCTAGACTTGGGCCGGCCCGGATCAGTGGGTTCGGTCCACTAAAAGATGACGTGTGGCCCGGCCAACCTGTTCGGAGTCCCGCGTAAGGAGTCAAAACAGATTTGGCGACCAAGCAAGATCCTGGTCGGTTAGAATAGGAATCCTTATCCGACCATGTATGGCAATTGTAACTGGCTAGGATTAGTTTCCAAATCTGTAACCCTACCTTTCAGACTATATAAGGTGGGTAGGGGACCCCTCTAAAAAACATCTCTCATTGACATACAACAATACAATCAGACGCAGGATGTAGGTATTACGCCTTCTTGGCGGCCGAACCTAGATAAAACCTCGTGTCTGTCTTGCGTCACCATCTTGTTTGTGGCTTGTGCATCTGTCTGCCGACAATCTACTACCTTGGGCATACCCCTAGGTAGACTGCCGACCATATTTCATCGACACTAAGCATAGACCTTGCCATATCAATGAGTGTTCTATTCTTCCTCTCAACAAGGCCATTTGATTGTAGAGTGTACTTGGCCAAGAATTGATGCCTAATTCCAAATTCATCACACAACTAGTCATCCACTATCACAAAACCATATTTGTTACCACCAATGCTAGTGTATTGTGTTGGCCCAAACAAGTCCATGTGCAATAACTCAAATGCTTTACTAGTGCTCATCATGCTTTTCTTAGGATGGGTGTTTCAAACTTGTTTTCTGGCTTGACAAGAGCTACAAAGCTTATCCTTTTCCAACACATCTTTCAAGCCTCTAACCAAGTCATGCTTAATTAATCTATTCAATTGTTTCATTCCAACATGACCAAGACTTCTATACCATAACCAACCCATGCTAGACTTAGTGAACAAGCATGTAGATAATTTAGCTTCACTAGCATTGAAATCAACCAAGTATAGATTCTCGTATCTAAAGCCTTTGAAGATCAAATTAGAGCCATCTACACTTATGATCTCTACATCATCTACCCCAAATATACATTTGAATCCAAGATCACATAATTGAGCCATGGATAGCAAATTGAAGTTCAAACTCTCTACTAGCAACATGTTAGATATGCTCATGTCATTGGATATTGCAATCTTACCAAGCCCTTTGACCTTGCCTTTGCCATTGTCACCAAATGTGATACTATCATAACCATCATTGCCATTGGTGTTGATTGAGTTGAACATTCTTGTATCACCAGGTCATGTGTTGAGTGCACCCACTATCAAGAATCCAATGCCTTCCTCTGGCTTTGTAATTGACCTATAAAAGAAGATCAATTCTTTTTAGGTACCCAAACTTACTTGGGTCCTTGAAGGTTAGTCACTAAGCTCTTTGGTATCCAAATGGCTTTCTTCTTTGAGCCCATCCATAGTTTACCAATGAACTTAGCCTTTACACCCTTTGCACCCTTAGTAAGCATATAAAAAGAATCAAGCTTAATGGTGGATACATTAGCATTTTTGCTCTTGTTTTTGCATTCATGCTCTTTATGACCAACTTGCTTGCAACTAGTGCAAAACCGACCATTGTTCTTCACAAAACTAGTCTTGTGAGGAGCAAAAGCCGCCTTGCCTTTCTTGGGGGTATAGCCTAATCCCTCTTTGTAGAGAGAAGCTCTTTTGGCTACCCAAGCACATAAGCAAGTGGTCCTCACCACCATAGGCCTTAGCCAAGGTGTGAGTTAGCTTATTGACCTCCTTGAGGGTCTCATTTTCAACCATTAGTGAGGCATCATAAGTGAAACCATCACTACTAGATAAGGTGGAAGTAGAAGTACTACAAGAAGGATTAGTGAGAGCAATAATGATAGGCATAGATAATGATTCATCAATTATATCACAGGTTAAGCCTACATTGCAAGTTTCAACATGCTTCTTTTTATTTTGCTCATCAAGAAAAGAGGAATGAGCCTTTTCAAGCTTTTTGTGAGCCTTGCCAAGCTTCTCATGGGCTTCCTCTAGCCTCTCATGAGATGCATTGAGCTCATCAAAGGCTTGCTTAAGGGCTTTTAGTTCCTTACGCAAGCTTTTGCATTCCCTTCTCTTGATGTCAAAGTGTTCTTTAGCATCTTCTAGCATGTCAAATAGTTCATCCTTAGTAGGTTCATCATCATCACTATCACTATCACTTTCATTTTCATTTTCATTATCATGTTCCTCATCACAAGTTTGTACCTTAGTGGCCTTAGCCATGAAGCATGATGGAGTGTCGAAGAGAGAAGGCTTCTCATTGATTGCAATGCTTGCAAGTGCCTTCTTCTTGGTGGTCTTGTCATCATCACTATCATCATCATCACTTGAGGAATCATCACTATCCCAAGTGACCACATATGAACCACCCTTCTTCTTCTTGAAGGTCATCTTATCCTTCTTCTCTTTCTTTTCCTTCTTGTCCTTCTTCTTGTTCTTCTTGTTGTCATCATCGTTGTCGTTATTGTATGGACATTGAGCAACAAGATGATATTTGCTTCCACATTTGAAGCACCATATTGACTCTTTCTTGTTCTTGGATGTAGATTTCTTTCTTCTAGCATGGTACCCTTTCTTCATCATGACCTTGCCAAATTTCTTGACAAAGAGAGCCATCTTCTCATCATCATCATCATCCCATGAACCATCATCTTCACTTGATGTTTCTTGCTTTGCCTTGCCCTTGGATGATGTGGCCTTGAATGCCACACTCTTCTTCTTCTCATCTTTCTTCTCCTTCTTTTCTTCCTTCTCATCATCATCTCTATATGTATCATCGGTCATTATATCTCCCAACACTTGGTTTGGTGTCATGGTGTCCAAACCACTCCTCTCTAGAATAGTGACCAATGTGCCAAATCTTGAAGGCAAACATCTCAAGAACTTGTGGGAGAAGTCCTTTGTCCTTCACCTCTTCTCCAAGTGCTTTGAGATCATTGACAAGCACTTGAAGCCTATAGAACATCTCTGGCACACTCTCATCCTCCTTCATCTTGAAGCTTGCAAACTTCTCTTTGAGAATGTATGCCTTTGCACCCTTCACGGCTTGAGTGTCCTCAAATGATTCTTCCAACTTCTTCCAAGCCTCATGAGCCATCTCAATATTCTTGATTTGCTCAATTGTTCTCTCATCAATTGCATCATGAATGGCACTTAGAGCAATGTCATTGCTTTGGAGAAGTACTTCTTCGGCCACGGTGGCATTGTCTAGATCATTAATCTCAATTTTGGTTTCTACCACCTTCCACACTTTTCTATTGATTGACTTGATATGTGTGGTCATCTTTGATTTCCAATATGGATAATTTGTGCCATCAAATTGGGGGTGGATTCTTGGTGTTGTTGATTTAAGCTATTTTTACATAGAAGGTTGTTAAGCCTCAAAACACGGTGACCTCAGCTCCGATACCACTTGAAAGGTCCTAATGGCTAGAGGGGGGGTGAATAGCCTATTAAAAATTTCTACAACAACACTTAACAAACCGGTTAGACAATTATGAGGTGAAGCAAGTGTTGCGCTAGCCTACTAAAATAGCAAGCCACCTACCACAATTCTAGTTTATATAGTTTCTATCCACACAATAGCTATGACACTACACTAAGTTAGTGTGCTCTCAAAAGCTAACTAAAGAGCCACACTAACCAAACTAACAAGCTCTCACAACTAGCTACACTAAAGAGCTTGACAACTAGTTTGTGGTAATGTAAAGAGAGTGAGCAAGAAGGTTATACCACCATGTCGAGGAGTGAACTAATCAATCACAAGGATGAATACCAATGAAAACCAATCACCTCAGAATCAAATGATGAACACAATGATTTTTTACCGAGGTTCACTTGCTTACCGGCAAGCTAGTCCTTGTTGTGGTGATTCAATCACTTGGAGGTTCACGCGCTAATTGGCATCACATGCCAAACCCTCAATAGGGTGCCGCACAACCAACACAAGATGAGGATCACACAAGCCATGAGCAATCCACTAAAGTATCTTTTGGTTCTCCACTAAGGAAAGGTCAAGAACCCCTCACAATCACCATGATCGGAGCCAGAGACAATCACCAACCTCTGCTCGATGATCCTCGCTGACTCCAAGCCATCTAGGTGGTGGCAACCACCAAGAGTAACTAGCGAATCTCCATAGCTAAACACGAACACCAAGTGCCTCTAGATGCAAACACTCAAGCAATGCACTTGGATTCTCTCCCAATCTCATAAAGATGATGAATCAATGATGGAGATAAGTGGGAGAGCTTTGGCTAAGCTCACAAGGTTGCTATGTCAATGCAAATGGCCAAGAGAGTGAGCTTGAGCCAGCCATGGGACTTACATAGAAGCCCCCAAGAAATAGAGCCATTGTACCCCTTCACTAGGCACAACATGGGGTGACCGGACACTCCGGTCATATCGACCAGACATAGGACCCCAGCGTCTGGTCGTGCGATGCACTGCCACGTGTCCCCTCTCTTCAAATACTAAGCGCCCGATCCCAACAGTCAAGTGATGACTGGACAGCGCTGCTGTGAAGTGACAGGACACTAGGACCTCAGTGTCTGGTCATTTCTAGTAAGCATCCATAAACTGAAAAGTCATGATGCTTTGACCTGGACACACCCAACATCCGGTCACTCTATGTCATCATATGTTAGACTGACCGGACTTAGGCCCTCAGCGTCTGGTCAGGTTTACGCGCCAACATCCGGTCATGAGACCAAAACTAGCATGCCCTCTGCTGCCACTGACTGAACGCACCGGTCCAACTGAAGACCAGTGTCCGGTCACTTATAGTGACATCCATCTTTTCTATATAGGGTGCCAGTGAAGTTCCTAACCCTTACTCAAATGTGCCAACCACCAAGTGTATCACCTTGTGCACATGTGTTAGCATATTTTCACAAATATTTTCAAGGGGTTAGCACTCCACTAGATCCTAAATGCCTATGCAATGAGTTAGAGCATCTAGTGGCACTTTGATAACCGCATTTCGATATGAGTTTCATCCCTCTTAATAGTACAGCTATCGATCCTAAATGTGATCACACTCACTAAGTGTCTCAATCACCAAAACAAAATGGCTCCTACCATTTATACCTTTGCCTTAAGCCTTTTGTTTTTCTCTTTCTTCTTTTCAAGTCCAAGCACTTGATCATCACCATGGCATCACCATCAACATGTCATGATCTTCATTTGCTTCACCACTTAGAGTAGTGCTACCTATCTCATGATCACTTTGATAAACTAGGTTAGCACATAGGGTTTCATCAATTCATCCAAAACAAAACTAGAGCTTTCAACATTCCACCCATGAATCTTTGTTTTGATTCAATACATCCATCACACCCACTTCTAATCTAATCATGCTATCACTAGAAGCCAATATCCAACACCAAATGAACTCCATTGCATAGATCAAGGAAGGTTTAGGGTTTCACCTTTCTAATCGTGGATTGGAGAGGAAATAGATGAAACCGCTCCACCCAAGAGTAGCAGCGGTGGCCGGATGAAGCATAGGAGGTCTAGCAGCCGGTGCGGCACCTGCCGGGGCATGGCAAACAACCAAGGTGATGGCGTAGCGATGCGAGTGTGTGAGGAGAGGAGAGAGTGGTGCATCGAGGTGAAAGGGGAGAGAGAGGAGTTACAACAGCCTAGATGGGGATAAGAAAGAGAAATGGGCCCTGCAGTAACTGGCCAGTTGCGGCCCAAAATGCTAGGTGCATTTCAAAATGTGGCATTGCCGTGGCCTATACGCGGCACTACCGCTAGAGCGGCAGCTGCCATGGTGAAAGCTCTAGTTTGGTTTTGGTGAATTGATGAAACCCTAAGTGCTAACCTAGTTTATCAAGTGATTATGAGATAGGTAGCACACTTCAAGTGGAGAAGCTAATGAAGATCATAACATGACAATGGTGATGGCATGGCGATGATCAAGGGCTTAAACTTGAAAAGAAGAAAGAGAAAAACAAAAAGCTCAAGGCAAAGGTATAGTTTGTAGGAGCTATTTTATTTTGGTGATCAAGACACTTAGAG
This sequence comes from Miscanthus floridulus, assembly GCF_019320115.1. NCBI lineage: Eukaryota > Viridiplantae > Streptophyta > Magnoliopsida > Poales > Poaceae > Miscanthus > Miscanthus floridulus. The sequence continues at coordinate 36,259,450 of NC_089585.1, forward strand.
AGTGTGATCACATTTAGGTTTGATAGCCATACTATTAAGAGGAGTGAAACTCGTATCAGAATGCGGTTATCAAAGTGCCACTAGATGCTCTAACTCATTGCATATGCATTTAGGACCTAGTGGAGTACTAACACCCTTGAAAACATTTGTGAAAATATGCTAACACATGTGCACAAGGTGATACACTTGGTAGTTAGCACATTTGAGCAAGGGTGAAGAAGACAGAGGAGATGCCAGCGTCGATCAAGTGACCAGACACTGGATCTAAATGCACCAGACGCTGACTGCCTACGTTCGGTCATGCTGACTTAGCGGTACAGTAGCTAGGGTATATCACCGGATGCTAGGCTGTGTCTGGTCAAGGTGGACCGGAACGTGTCTAGATGAAGAAAAACGGATTTAGACCCTTATTGTACTCGACCGGATGCTGAGGCTCCAGCGTCCGGTCAGTTTTGCCAGAGCATCCGGTCAGCACTTAGCCGTTGTGATCTGACGATTTAGTTTTAACTCAGAGTGACACGTGGCATAAATCAGTGGACCAGACGCTGAGTCCAGGGTCTGGTCAGTATGACTGGAGCGTCCGATCAGAGCGTAGTGTACCCAGTGAAGGGGTACAACGGCTCTATTTCATGGGGGCTTCTATTTAAGCCCCATGACCGGCTATGGCTCATATCTTTGGCCATTTTCATTGACATAGCAACCTTGTGAGCCTAGCCAAAGTCCTCCCATTCATCTCCATCATTGATTCATCATCATAGTGAGATTGGGAGTGATCCATGTGCATTGCTTGAGTGATTGCATCTAGAGGCACTTGGTGTTCTATTTTGTTGTGGATTTCGCTTGTTACTCTTGGTGGTTGCCACCACCTAGATGGCTTGGAGCAGCGAGGATCGTTGAATGGAGGGTGGTGATTGTCTTTGGCTCCGATCATGGTGATTGTGAGGGGTTCTTGACCTTTCTCCGGTGGAGCACCAAAAGGTACTCTAGTGGATTGCTCGTGGCTTGTGTGATCCTCATCTTGTGTTGGTTGTATGGCACCCTATTGAGGGTTTGGCATATGAAGCTAATTAGCGCATGAACCTCCAAGTGAGTGAATCGCCACAACAAGGACTAGCTTGCCAACAAGCAAGTGAACCTCGGTAAAAAATCATTGTGTTCATCATTGATTCTGAGGTGATTGGTCTTCATTGTTATTCATCCTTGTGATTGATTGGTTCCTTCATCTACACGGCGGTATAATCTTCTTGATCACTCTCTTTACATTACCGCAAACTAATTGTCAAGCTCTTTAGTGTAGCTAGTTGTGAGAGCTTGCTTGCTTGGTTAGTGTGGCTCTTTAGTTAGCCTTTGAGAGCACACTAACATAGAGTAGTATCATAGCTATTATGTGAATAGATACTATCTAAACTCAAATTGTAGTAGGTGGCTTACATTTTGAGTAGGCTAGCGCAACACTTGCTTTGCCTCATAATTGTCTAACTATTTTGTTAAGTGTTATTGTAGAAATTTTTATTAGGCTATTCACCCCCCCTCTAGCCATTAGGACCTTTCAAGTGGTATCAGAGCCAAGGTCACTGTTATTTGAGGCTTAACAACCTTCGGTGTTAAAATGGCTCAAATCAACAACACCAAGAAGCCGCTCCAATTTGATGGCTCCAACTATCCCTATTGTAAGGCCAAGATGACAACTTATATCAAGTCAATCAATAGGAAGGTTTGGAAGGTGGTAGAAACAAAAATTGAGATTGAAGATCCGAAGAATCCCACCATGGCCGAAGAAGTACTTCTCCAAAACAATGACATTGCTCTAAGTGCTATTCATGATGCAATTGATGAAAGAACATTTGAGCAAGTCAAAAATATTGAGATGGCTCATGAGGCATGGAAGAAGTTGGAAGAATCATTTGAGGGCACTCAAGCCATGAAGGGTGCAAAGGCTTACATTCTCAAAGAAAAGTTTGCAAGCTTCAAGATGAAGGATGATGAGAGTGTGCCGAAGATGTTCCATAGGCTTCAAGTGCTTATCAATGATCTCAAACCACTTGGAGAAGAAGTGAAGGATAAAGACTTCTCCCACAAGTCCTTTAGATGCTTACCCTCAAGATTTGGTACATTGGTCACTATTCTAGTGAGGAGTGGTTTGGACACCATGACACCAAACCAAGTGTTGGGAGATATAATGACCGATGATACTTATAGAGATGATGATGAGAAGGAAGAAAAGAAGGAGAAGAAAGATAAGAAGAAGGATGAGAAGAAGAAGAGCATGGCATTCAAAGCCACATCATCCAAGGGCAAAGCAAAGCAAGAAACATCAAGTGAAGAAGATGAATCATGGGATGATGATGATGATGAGAAGATGGCTCTCTTTGTCAAGAGATTTGGCAAGTTCATGGTGAAGAAGGGCTACCATGCTAGAAGAAAGAAGTCTTCATCCAAGAATAAAGAAGAGTCAAGAAGGTGCTTCAAGTGTGGAAGCAAAGATCATCTTGTTGCTCAATGCCCATACAATAGTGACAATGATGATGACAACAAGAAGAACAAGAAGAAGGATAAGAAGGAAAAGAAAGAGAAGAAGGACAAGATGGCATTCAAGAAGAAGAAGGGTGGTTCATATGTAGTCACTTAGGATAGTGATGCTTCCTCAAGTGATGATGATGATGATAGTGATGATCACAAGACCACCAAGAAGAAGGTTCTTGCAAGTATTGCCATCAATGAGAAGCCTTCTCTCTTCGAATCTTCATCATGCTTCATGGCTAAGGCCACTAAGGTACAATCTTGTGATGAAGAACATGTTGATGATAACATGAAAATGAAAATGATAGTGATAGTGATGATGATGAACCTACTAAGGATGAATTATTTGACATGCTAGAAGATGCTAAAGAACACTTTGACATTAAGAGAAGGGAATGCAAGAGCTTGAATAAGGAGGTAAAAGCCCTTAAGCAAGCCCTTGATGAGTTCAAAGCAACTCATGAGAAGCTAAAGGAAGCCCATGAGAAGCTTGGTAAGGCTCACAAAAAGCTTGAAAAAGCTCATTCCACTTTGCTTAATGAACAAGATAAAAAGAAGCATGTTGAAACTTGTGATGTAGGTGTAACTAGTGATTTAATTGATACATCACTATCTATGCCTATCGTTGTTACTACTACTAACCCTTCTTGTAGCACTTCCACTTCTACCTCATCTAGTAGTGACGGTCTCACTTGTGATGCCTCACTAGTGGTTGAGAATGAGAACCTTAAGAATGAGGTCAACAAGCTCACTCACACCTTAGCTAAGGCTTATGGTGGTGAGGACCGCTTGCTTATGTGCTTGGATAGCCAAAGAGCTTCTCTCTACAAAGAGGGATTGGGCTACACCCCCAAGAAAGTCAAGGCGGTCTTTGCTCCTCACAAGACTAGTTTTGTAAAGAACAATGGTCGGTTTTGCACTAGTTGCAAGCAAGTGGGTCATAAAGAGCAAGAATGCAACAACAAGAGCAAAAATGCTAATGTATCCTCCATAAAGCTTGATTCATGCTATATGCTTACTAAGAGTACAAATGGTGTGAAGGCTAAGTTCATTGGTAAACCATAGATGGGCTCAAAGAAGAAAGCCATTTGGGTACCAAAGAGCTTAGTAACTAACCTTCAAGGACCCAAGCAAGTTTGGGTACCTAAAAAGAATTGATCTTCTTTTATAGGTTAATTACAAAGCTAGAGGAAGGCATTGGGTTCTTGATAGTGGGTGCACTCAACACATGACCGGTGATGCAAGAATGTTCAACTCAATCAACACCAATGGCAATGATGGCTATGATAGTATCACATTTGGTGACAATGGCAAAGGCAAGGTCAAAGGGCTTGGTAAGATTGCAATATCCAATGACATGAGCATATCAAATGTGTTGCTAGTAGAGAGCTTGAATTTCAACTTGCTATCCATGGCTCAATTGTGTGACCTTGGATTTAAATACATATTTGGGGTAGATGATGTAGAGATCATAAGTGTAGATGGCTCTAACTTGATCTTCAAAGGTTTTAGATATGAGAATCTATACTTGGTTGATTTCAATACTAGTGAAGCTAGATTATCTACATGCTTGTTCACTAAGTCTAGCATGGGTTGGTTATGGCATAGAAGGCTTGGTCATGTTGGAATGAAACAATTGAATAGATTGGTTAAGCATGACTTAGTTAAAGGCTTGAAAGATGTTGTGTTTGAAAAGGATAAGCTTTGTAGCTCTTGTTAAGCTAGCAAACAAGTTGGAAACACCCATCCTAAGAAAACCATGATGAGCACTAGTAAAGCATTTGAGTTATTGCATATGGATTTGTTTGGGCCAACACAATACACTAGTATCGGTGGAAACAAATATGGTTTTGTGATAGTGGATGACTACACTAGATACACATGGGTATTCTTTCTAGTGGACAAAAGTGTTATATTTGCAACATTCAAATCATTTGTCAAAGGCATTCACAATGAGTTTGAAACAACCATCAAGAGAGTTAGAAGTGACAATGGTAGTGAGTTTAAGAACACTAGAATTGATGAGTTATGTGATGAATTTGGAATTAGACATTAATTCTCGGCCAAGTACACTCCACAATCAAATGGCCTTGTTGAGAGGAAGAATAGAACACTTATTGATATGGCAAGGTCTATGCTTAGTGAGTACAATGTAAGTCAATCTTTTTGGGCCGAAGCTATCAACACGACTTGCTATTGTAGCAACCGCCTCTATTGTCACTAATTGAAAGAGAAGACACCCTATGAGCTCTTGAATGGTAGAAAGCCCAACATTGCATATTTTTGGGTCTTTGGATGCAAATGCTATATCTTGAAGAAAGGCACTAGATTGGGCAATTTTGACAAGAAATATGATGAAGGATTCCTACTTGGCTATTCCACCACAAGCAAAGCATATAGAGTTTGGAATTTGGATAGTGGTACTCTTGAGGAAGTTCATGATGTTGAATTTGATGAAACCAAGGGTTCATAAGTAGAGAATGAGAACTTGGAAGATGTTAGAGGCATTCAACTTTCAAATGCCATGAAGAACATAGATAAATTGAGGCCTAGGCAAGTGAATGATGATGAAGATGATCAAGTGCAAGTGCTCTCCAACTCAAATGTGCAAGATGATACAAATCAAGTTAGTGCAAGTGGCTCTCATGACAATGAACAAGATCAAGTGGCTAGTAATCATCTCAACCCAATGATCAAGCAAGTGCAAGCAATCAAGTTCCAATCCTCCAACCAACCAATGTTGTAAGAGATCATCCATTGGACACTATCATTGGTGATATTTTAAGAGGTGTACAAACAAGATCAAGATTGGCATCATTTTGTGAACACTTCTCATTTATGTCATCCATTGAACCAAAGAAGATAGATGAAGCTTTGAAGGATGTTGATTGGGTGAATGCTATGCATGAAGAATTGAATAACTTCACAAGAAATCAAGTATAGGAGTTGGTAGAAAGACCAAAGGGACACAATGTAATTAGAACCAAATGGGTCTTTAGAAATAAGCTAGATCAAGATGGGATAGTAGTAAGGAACAAAGCAAGATTGGTAGCACAAGGCTATACACAAGTTGAAGGTCTTGACTTTGGAGAAACATATGCCCCGGTTGCTAAATTGAAAGCAATAAGAATCTTGCTAGCCTATGCTTATGCTCACAACATCAAGCTCTATCAAATGGATGTCAAGAGTGCATTTCTCAATGGTTATGTCAATGAAGAAGTATACATTGAGCAACCTCCCGGTTTTGAAGATGATAAGAAGCCCAATCATGTGTACAAGTTGAAAAAGGCATTGTATGGCTTGAAGCAAGCACCTAGAGCATGGTATGAGAGATTGAGGGACTTCCTCCTCTCTAAAGGGTTCACAATGGGCAAGGTTGACACCACTCTTTTCATCAAGAAGATTGGAAAAGATCTATTTGTTTTGCAAATCTATGTTGATGACATCATATTTGGATCAACCAATCAAGACTTTTGTGATGAATTTGGAAAGATGATGGCTAATGAGTTTGAGATGTCCATGATTGGAGAATTGAGTTACTTCCTTGGTCTTCAAATCAAGCAATTGAAGAATGGTACATTTGTGAGTCAAGGCAAGTATATCAAGGACATGATCAAGAAGTTTGGCATGATTGATAGCAAAGTCATTAGCACACCAATGGGAACCAATGGAAACTTGGATAGTGATGCAAGTGGAAATATAGTGGATCAAAAGTTGTATTAGTCTATGATTGGAAGCCTACTCTATGTGACCGCATCAAGGCCAGATGTCATGTTTAGTGTATGCATGTGTGCAAGATTTCAAGCCTCACCAAGAGAAAGTCATTTGAAGACTACAAAGAGAATATTGAGGTACTTGAAGCATACACCAAATGTTGGTTTGTAGTATCCCAAAGGAGCAAAGTTTGAGCTAGTTGGTTACTTTGACTCGGATTATGCAGGATGCAAGGTTGAAAGGAAGAGCACATCGGGCACATGTCAATTGTTGGGAAGATCACTTGTTTCATGGTTATCAAAGAAGCAAAATAGTGTTGCATTATCAACCGCCGAAGCTGAATACATATCCGCCGGTAGTTGTTGTGCACAAGTACTTTGGATGAAGGCCACCTTGAGTGACTTTGGAATCAAGTTCAAGAAAGTGCCATTGCTATGTGACAATGAGAGTGCAATCAAGCTAACCAACAATCCGGTTCAATATGCAAGAACAAAGCACATTGATGTCCGCCACCATTTCATAAGAGATCACCAACAAAAAGGGGACATTTGCATTGAGAGTGTAGGCACCAAAGATCAACTTGCTGATATATTCACCAAGCCATTGGATGAGAAAAGGTTTTGCAAGCTAAGAAATGAGTTGAACATATTGGATTTTTCAAATATGTGTTGATGCACCCCCCCCCACTCATATAACATGCCTCTCCTTCGAGCAATCCAAGATAAAAGTTGATTGGCATGGCATCCATCCTTGCTAAGCACATGTTTAGTGCATCTAGTCATATTTTCAATCTTATTAGGACCTTTCAAGTGGTTCTATTTTATTAGGCTCATTCATGAAAATCAAATGATTTTGATGTCCATATGGTATCACTATTGCTTCTATGCTTGACTTGATCTAGTGATGGCATATGACATGTTTATGGGCTTGTAAACCTAGTGTTTAATCTAGAAAATGAACTATAAGTGTTTAACTCAACATGGTACAAGATAACCCTTATTTGGAGGTGTGAAGAAGCTTGTCCTTGGATCAAACCGAGTTAAATATCTTTGGCAAATGATCTAGATTAGACCAAATTTGGGAAAATGATCCTCACCCCATTGATTGACATTGATAATCTTGACCCTATAAGTAATACTATCTATATTTAGAACCTTTGTGGTCATTGATGACAAAGGGGAGAGAAACAAAGATAGTAGCAAAATAGTGAAAAAGGGGGAGAAATATCATAAAAGGAGAGAAACATAAAGATATCTTGATATATGACATCGGGGGAGAGATGTGACAAAGGAAAGGGATCAATTAAAATTTTGAGCACACAAGTAGGGGGAGCAAGCTCATGAACTTGTATGGTGCATTTGTATGTGCATTTCATATGTTTGCTTGCATGGCATAAGTTTTAAATTCAAAATATCCATGCTTGTGTGATGTATGTTAGTTGAAAGATTGAATGATAAAATGAAATCACTAGATAACTTTCATTTCCAAGAAAGTCTTTACAAGTGGTATCTTTCCAAAGTATGTTTCCAAGTGATATTGAGCTAACAATGGTGCTAAGCATGGTATATTGGTGCACTCCAATTGGTATCACGCTTCAAAGGTCCATCTCTTGTACCTTAGCATCATTTGGTAGACATTGACTCATATATTTCCTATCTATGCATATGTGCAAGCTATAATCCAAACTCTTAGCACATATGTAGGGGGAGCAATTGCTACCATTTGGGGTTCATGAAACTTGTCCATATCCTTTTACATATGGTAAATATGCTTGGGCAAGCAACATAGATTCAATTGAATTTCAATTCATATCTTTGTATAAGGGTTATCATCAATTACCAAAAAGGGGGAGATTGAAAGCTCTAGTTTGGTTTTGGTGAATTGATGAAACCCTAAGTGCTAACCTAGTTTATCAAGTGATCATTAGATAGGTAGCATACTTCAAGTGGAGAAGCTAATGAAGATCATAACATGACAATGGTGATGGCATGGCGATGATCAAGGGCTTAAACTTGAAAAGAAGAAAGAGAAAAACAAAAAGCTCAAGGCAAAGGTATAGTTTGTAGGAGCTATTTTGTTTTGGTGATCAAGACACTTAGAGAGTGTGATCACATTTAAGTTTGATAGCCGTACTATTAAGAGGAGTGAAACTCGTATCAGAATGCAGTTATCAAAGTGCCACTAGATGCTCTAACTCATTGCATATGCATTTAGGATCTAGTGGAGTACTAACACCCTTGAAAACATTTGTGAAAATATGCTAACACATGTGCACAAGGTGATACACTTGGTAGTTAGCACATTTGAGTAAGGGTGAAGAAGACAGAGGAGATGCCAGCGTCGATCAAGTGATCGGACGCTGGATCTGAATACACCGGACGCTGACTGCCTGCGTCCGGTCACGCTGACTTGGTAGTACAGTAGCTAGGGTATATCACCGGATGCTGGGCTATGTCCAGTCAAGGTGGACCAGATGCGTTCCGGACAAAGAAAAACGGATTTGGACCCTTACTGTACTCGACCGGACACTAAGGCTCCAGCGTCCGGTCAGTTTTGCCAGAGCATCCGGCCAGCACTTAGCCGTTGTGATCTGATGATTTAGTTTTAACTCAGAGTGACACGTGGCATAAATCAGTGGACCGGACGCTGAGTCCAGGGTCCGGTTAGTATGACCGGAGCCTTCGATCAGAGCATAGTGTGCCCAGTGAAGGGGTACAATGGCTCTATTTCATGGGGGCTTCTATTTAAGCCCCATGGCCGGCTATGGCTCATATCTTTGGCCATTTTCATTGACATAGCAACCTTGTGAGCCTAGCCAAAGTCCTCCCACTCATTTCCATCATTGATTCATCATCATAGTGAGATTGAGAGTGATCCAAGTGCATTGCTTGAGTGATTGCATCTAGAGGCACTTGGTGTTCGCGTTTCGTTGTGGATTTTGCTTGTTACTCTTGGTGGTTGCCGCCACCTAGATGGCTTGGAGTAGTGAGGATCATTGAGCGGAGGGTGGTGCTTGTCTTCGGCTCTGATCGTGGTGATTGTGAGGGGTTCTTGACCTTTCCCCAGTGGAGCGCCAAAAGGTATGGATTGCTCGTGGCTTGTGTGATCCTCATCTTGTGTTGGTTGTGCAGCACCCTATTGAGGGTTTGGCATGTGAAGCCAATTAGCGTGTGAACCTCCAAGTGAGTGAATCACCACAACGAGGACTAGCTTGCCGGCAAGCAAGTGAACCTCGGTAAAAAATCATTGTGTTCATCATTGATTTCGAGGTGATTGGTCTTCATTGTTATTCATCCTTGTGATTGATTGGTTCCTTCATCTACATGGCGGTATAATCTTCTTGATCACTCTCTTTACATTACTGCAAACTAATTGTCAAGCTCTTTAGTGTAGCTAGTTGTGAGAGCTTGCTTGCTTGGTTAGTGTGGCTCTTTAGTTAGCCTTTGAGAGCACACTAACATAGAGTAGTATCATAGCTATTGTGTGAATAGATACTATCTAAACTAGAATTGTGGTAGGTGGCTTGCATTTTGAGTAGGCTAGCACAACACTTGCTTCGCCTCATAATTGTCTAACCATTTTGTTAAGTGTTGTTGTAGAAATTTTTATTAGGCTATTCACCCCCCGCCCTCTAGCCATTAGGACCTTTCACGCGGCACAGGCGCGGTACTACCACATCCCGCAACAGTGAAAATTTAGCTGCAACTAAATAGCTCTATATATATAGGATATGGACACATATCACTAGCATATTATGATCATCAATAGATAAACATTACAAGCAATGATCATAGCATGCTAGTTCTTTTCATAAATCATTTTCAAGCACTAGAATTTAAACATTTGCAAACCTTTTACTTATATACTAGATGATCAAGCAAAGGTGTGCTACAATTCAAACCATGTTACAAGAATCAAGTTTATTTAGCTCACTATGCAAAGCAGAAAACCTTGACTCATCAAGAGGCTTAGTGAAGACATCGGCTAGTTGTTTTTTGGTGCTCACATGGCGAATTTTGATATCTCCTTTGGTTTCGTGGTCTCTCAAGAAATGATGTTGGATGTGTATATGTTTGGTTCTTGAGTGGCTTACGGGATTGTTTGCAAGCTTTATGGGACTTTCATTATCACACAATAATGGGATTTTCACTTCTAGAAATATCCACTTCTATGACAAAAATCTTAATGAAGAATCCGAAACCACCATAGAAGAGCGCTTTTTATGATGAATATTTCTGTTTCATCATAGATCAGTGGTGATGATCCTGCAACCCTCCCTTTCTATGATGAAATTAGGCATCATCACAAAAAACATCATAGAAGAGCGTAGGGTTTCATCATAGATCACTCGCGTGACTTATCTGTGATGATCTCCTTTAAAACTATGATGAACATGGCTTCGTCATTGAACTAATTACATATTTGTGATGAACAATATTTGATCTATAATGAATAGCTTTGTCATAGATCTCCACATGGTACTTTCTCCATCCAACGTGTACCTATGAAACCTATAGTTACTCATCCATGACGCTTGCAATTCATCATAAAAGTCTCCCGCTCAATCATATCTCCATATGATGTGTACCTATGGGACCCTTCTCCATCCGACAGTGTACCTATGGGACCTGCAGTTACTCATCTATGATGCTTGCAATTTGTCATAAAAGTCTCCACTTGGTCCTTTCTCCATCTGACGTGTAGCTATAGGACCCTTTAGCATCCGACCTATGGGACCCGATAGCTTATGTGTCACGTGTACCTATGGGACCAGTTCTCCATCTCTATCTGACCTATGGGACCTGACGGCTTTGCATGTCACATGTACCAGTGGGACTTGATGGCTCATGTGTCACGTGTACCTATGGGACCTTTCTCCATCTCTATCTGACCTGTGGGACCCGACTAGCTTGCGTGTCACTAGTACCTTTTATGCTGCCGGGGTCAAATAAATTCAAAAAAAAACTTAATGCCTAGGAGTCAAACCTGGGACCTAAACAAAGGAATGCACTGGTCTTTACCATTGCGCTAGATGCCTGGTTATATTGACATGTCTTTGGAGTCATTATAGTATTACATTCTCTGTGTGGATGCCCTATAGGTTGACCTATATTGGATATTTCCCCTTCAAGTGGAAACAAATATGTGCTCGTTAAACTAGCGGCGGTGGCGGCGAAGGATCCTCGATATGCTATGGTGGCTCTGATGTCCTTTTGGAGGCTAGGTGGTGGGGCTTGTCAGTGGAGCGTGGTGGCATTGGTGTTAGTGTCCGTTGTGTGCTGCGGCAGAGGCGATAGATTCGATCCATGGGTCTCCTTTCTCGCCTTTTCCTATTCGCTTCACTGTTTTGGTCCTTGCTTGAACATGAGGTATACAAGAAATATTCTAGCATTGGAGATGTGGTTAGGCCAATGATATGATGATGAAAAGAACTAGGAGGTGGCACTAGTTGGTTTTCTGCTGATGTCTTGGTTTTCTGCATATATTTAGTTTTGTTACTGTAAATGCCTATGTGCATCTAGGCCTGTTAATTGTCAAGTGCTTGCTTGATTATACCTATCTGTCTAGGCAAACAAACAAGCCATTGCTTCTACCTTCAAAACTATTATAATTGTCATCCTCTTAATCTTTGTTTGTCTCCTAAGCTTTGAGCTCATGTACTGATTGTAAGTGTGATGGCTAGACTTGATTTAGCTAGAATTGTAATGGTTACAGCTATATTAACTGCTACTCTAGTTTGAGTTATATCTATCTATGTGGTGCTACTCTAAATTTGTTTGAGGTCATACCATAAAAATTGTTAATGGTTGTTAAAGTTACACTTTGGTATGAGTTGTGGACTTCACTATTGGATCTTTGTTTGATTATTTTCCTCTTCGGTGATCTTATTACTGAGCAAGCTCACATCCTACTACACATAGACGAAATGGATGAGGCCCCCAACAAGAGGAACGCACTGGCTAGCCTCACAAACAATGCCGCTATCAAGATCCTCCTCCACCTCCCCACCCACTCCTTGTTCTCCTACAAATGTGTTTATCGCTCCTAGAATAGCCTCATCTTGGACAACTATAAGTTGATGCCCCAGACTATGGCTGGCTTCTTCTATGATGGATTCTACAACCAACAGAACTTTATTAGCATCTCTGGCATTTACCCCTCCTTATTCTTCTTTCCCTTCACCATGAACAATGTAGCTATCTTAGATTGATGTAATGGCCTCATCCTTTGCTGGTGCCTTAGGGCTAATGGATACCGCTATGTCGTCTGCAATCCGACAACCTAGAAGTTCAAGGAACTATCGCCTAGAATCCATTCTGTAGGTGGGGCTCGATTAGGGTTTGATCCGATAGCCTTCTCACACTTCCATGTGTTTGAATATATGGAGGAGAATGGTCAGTGTGTGGGTGTGGACATCTACTCATCTAAAACTTCAACATGGATCTTTAAGGAATCCAAATGGGGCGAGAAGGCTCAGTTGACATTTTCAAAATAGGAACTGCGTTTCTTAATGGTTGTCTGCACTATATTGGGTTCTATGATGGTTATCGTCGTATACTTGCTGTGGATATGGAGGAAAATTCCTAATTGGACACGTGGTTTTTCACGCGCCTTCTTTCAAAATTAGGGTCACTTGTGTCAATGTACTATTGGTGGTCACAATATGTCCAAGCTTTCAATCTGGATCCTTAAAGTCTATGGTACTAATAACAAATGGACATCAAAGCACACTATTAGCATACGTAAGTTGGGTAAGTTTTATTTTCAGTCGTGCTATAGAACGGTTATAGTTCACCCAGAGTGGAATTTGATTTTCTTTGTTGGGGTTGTGGTGGAAAGCACAGTCATCGCATATAACATGATAGTAGAAAAGTTTATGTTATCCCTACACATTACATTCAGTATGGTAGATGTGACATCCTACCAAAATGAAAGGCAGACCTACCAATCTTCTTTGTGTTCCCTTGTTCTCAAAGTTGGAGTCAATAGCAAAGTACTAAATAAAGCTGCATTTGATGTATCTCTTTGTCATGACATGTTTAAATGGATCAATGTTGTTTGATTGTCTATGCATATGTTCAGTGTTGTTACTATAAATGCCTATGTGTAACTAGGCCTATTAATTGTGAAGTGCTTGCTTGATTATACCTATCTATCTAGGCAAATAAATAGGCCCATTACTTCTGCCTTCAAAACTGTTGTAATTGTCATCCTCTTAATCTTTGTCTGTCTCCTATGGAAGAAGCTCTAAGCTCATGTACTGATTGTAAGTGTGATGGATAGACTTGATTTAGCTGGAATTGTAATGGTTACAGCTCCATTAACTGCTACTCTAGTTTGAGTTATATATATCTATGTGGTGCTACTCTAAATTTGTTTGAAATCGTACCATGAAAATTGTTAATGGTTGTTAAAGTTGCACTTTGGTATGCATTGTGGACTTCATGGTTGGATCTTTGTTGGATTATTTTCCTCTTTAGTGATCTCATTACTGAGAAAGCTCTCATCCTACTACACATAGACGAAATGGAGGGAGGCCCCCAACAAGAGGAATGCACTGGCTAGCCTATGGACGGTGCCTTTGTTGAGATCCTCCACTGCCTACCCACCTGCTCCTTGTTCTCCTATAAATGTGTCTATCACTCCTAGAACAACCTCATCTCGAACAACTATAAGTTGATGCCTAGACTATGGCCGACATGTTCTACAATGGATTCTATGGCTAATGAAACTTTATCAGCATCTCTGGTGTTTACCCCTCCTTGTGCTTCTTGCCCTTCACCATGAATAATGTAGTTGTCTTAGATTGATGTAATGGTCTCATCCTTTGCTGATGCCTTGTGGCTGATGGATACCGCTATGTCGTCTACAATTCGGCAACCTAGAAGTTCAAGGAATCACCGCCTAGAATTCATTCTATTGGTGGGGCTTGATTGGGGTTCGATCCGATAGCCTCCTCGCACTTCCATGTGTTTGAATATATGGAGGAGAATGGTCAGTGTGTGGGTGTGGACATCTACTCATCTAAAACTGTAGCATGGATCTTTAAGGAATCTAAATGGGGTGAGAAGGTTCAGTTGACATTTTAAAAAATAAGAACTATATTTCTTAATAGTTGTCTGCACTATATTGGGTTCTACGATGGTTACCATCATATACTTGCTGTGGATATGGAGGGAAAGACATGGACAAAAATTCCTAACTGGACGCATGGTTTTTCACGTGCCTTCCTTCAAAATCAGGGTCACTTGTGTCAATGTACTATTGGTGGTCGCAATATGTCCAAGCTTTCAATCTGGATCCTTGAAGACTATGGTACTAATAATAAATGAACATTGAAGCATACTATAAGCTTGTGTAAGTTGGGTAACTTTGATTTTTAGTCATACTACAGAACGGTTATAGTTCACCCAGAATGGAATTTGATTTTCTTTGTTGGGGTTGTGGTGGAAAGCGCAGTCATCGCATAAAAAATGGACAGCAGAAAAGTCCATGTCATCCCTACACATTACGTTCAGTATGGTAGACATGACATGCTACCAGAAATGAAAGGTAGACCTACCAATCTTCTTTGTGTTCCCTTGTTTCTCGGTGTTGGAGTCATTAGCAAAGTACTAAATAAAGCTGCATTTGATGTATCTATCTGTCATGACATGTTAAAATGGATCAATGTTGTTTGATTGTCTATGCATATGTTTAGTGTTGTTACTGTAAATGCCTGTGTGCAACTAGGCATGTTAATTGTGAAGTGCTTGCTTGATTATACCTATCTGTCTAGGCAAATAAACAGGTCCATTGCTTCTATCTTCAAAACTATTGTAATTGTCGTCCTCTTAATCTTTGTCTGTCTCCTATCAAAGAAGCTCTAAGCTCATGTACTAATTGTAAGTGTGATGGATAGACTTGATTTAACTAGAATTCTAATGGTTGCAGCTCCATTAACTGCTACTCTAGTTTGAGTTATATATATCTATGTGGTGCTACTCTAAATTTGTTTGAGATCGTACCATAAAAATTGTTAATGGTTGTTGAAGTTGCACTTTGGTATGAGTTGTGGACTTCACTGTTGGATCTGTGTCAGATTATTTTCCTCTTCAGTGATCTCATTACTGAGGAAGCTCTCATCCTACTACACATAGATGAAATGGTGGAGGCCCCCAACAAGAGGTACGCACTGGTAGCCTCACAGACGATGCCGTTGTCGAGATCCTCCGATGCCTTCCTACCCACTCCTTGTTCTGCTACAAATGTGCCTATCACTCCTAGAACTGCCTCATCAAGGACTATAACAACCATAAGGTGCTGCCCTAGACTCTGGCTGGCTTCTTCTACGACACCGACCAAGGCCATCGATGCTACACCTAGAGTCACCGATGAACACCCATCCTTGTCCTTCTTTCCCTTCACCTTGGATAATGTAGTTGTCTCAAATATATGCAATGGCCTCATCCTATGCTAGTGCCAAGGGGCTAATGGATTATACCACTATGTCGTCTGTAATCCAGCAACCAAGAAGTTCAAGGAACTACCACCTAGCATCCATTCTGTTGGTGAGGCTCGATTGGGGTTCGATCTGACAGCCTCCTTGCACTTCCATGTGATTGAATATATAGAAGAGGAGCAGGATGATGAATGCAAGGGTGTGGACATCTACTCATCTAAAATTATAGTATGGATCTGTAAGGAATCTAAATGAGGACCAAATACATGTGTGACAATTGAGAGATGAGAAGAAATGAGATCATTAGAACTGTGTATCTTAACGGTTGTCTACACATTATGGGGTACTCAGGGTTTTACCCTCAGATACTTACTGTGGATATGGAGGGAGACACATGGAGGAAAATTCCTTGCCCACGTGGTTCTTCACCCTCCATCGATCAAGCTCAGGGTCACTTGTGTGTATGTACTGTTCATGGTCGCAATATGTCCAAACTTTTAATCTGGATCCTTGAAGACTATGATACTAATAAATGGACATTGAAGCATACTGTTAGCATCCTAAAGGTGTTTGCACAGACTAACATTGAATTTAGTTATTACTCGTACTACGATGTTAATGAGTACTACTCAACGGTTCACCCAGAATGGAATTTGCTTCTCTTTGTTGGGGTTGGGGGGAAAATGACATCGCCGCATATAACATGGACAATAGAAAAGTTCATGTCATCCCTACACGTTATAGTCAGTTTTTGAAATGTGGCATCCTACCAGAAATCAATGGCAGACCTTACTATCTTCCTTATGTTCCCTTGTTCTCAGAATTGGAGTCATTAGTAGAAGATTAAATAAAGTTTCATGATGTATCTCTCTGTCATGACATGTTTAAATAGATCAAGGTTGTTTGATTGTCTTGGATGGATGTTGTCATTATTTTGCAGCAACTTTAACTTGTTTGTAATGTAAGCTAAGGTTTATGCAGTGTGTACCATGAATATTATTAATAGTTAAAGTTGTGTTTTGTTTAGATGCAAGCTCACCTTCTTTAGATGCAAGGTAACTCTCCTCATAGAACACAGACAACCAAACACCTTCTCAACAAGTTACATCCGCTTGTGCAACCTAAGATTCAGTATACCAAACATAATCTCAGCTAAGCTTGCATCCACAGCTGCAGACAACCAAACACCCTTCACAAACCAAAGACATTAGTTCCTATTCTTCATATATCCTCCTAGCTAGTAGGAAACAGAGCATTCCAAATCTAACATATTGATGACCACTTCAATACAACATAATACATGATTCCAAATCCAACAACCAGAACACAACAAAGAAAAAATATGTTCAACTTTTGTTGCAGGTTCTACATCCTGAGTTTTAATGCTTTCTTGTCACCTCCGCCATTTGAGTGGCCTTCGCTTCCTTCCTCCTCTTCATCCTCTGAGTCCATTAGCCTCACTTGGATCATGCCTAACTTTTTCAAACCCTCAAGATACTGTCGTTGCCATACATAGTAACCACAGAGTTTTGGATACTGCACAAATTTGTTTAAAAAAATTAAACCAAGAGTACTTTTGTCAGCTATGAACAAATGCACTCAATTTGCTATGACTTTCAAATGTACAGATGACACTATATACTATCCTATGAGATGAAATGTATAGCAGGTAGACTTTCTTACATGTGCAGTACAAAATTCAACAACTATGCCTCCTTCGTTCTGCAATAGATGGAGGCGAGACTTGTCCAAAAAAATCATTGCTGCATGGTTTGTTGCATTAGACCGAAGACACTCATCCTACTACTACTACTACTACTACTGAGACATGTCTAATGAGATCAAAAGACATCGTACCTAAGCAATAATTCTACTCGCAGCTGTCCGATGAGATCAAATGAACGACGTTCGGACTTTCTTGCGTGTGCACTAAAATGTGAACAGAAAGAAACATGTAGATCAGAAAGAGAACTAGAAAACTCCACATTTCTCGGTAATCTGATACATCTCATGCACCCAGTTGCCCACCCACCGGGTAATCTAAACTGTGTCATCATTGAGAGTTCCCACGCTAATTTGCAGAGGGTATTTAAGAACTACTATTGTAACACCCGCTCGGCCACCTCCTCCACAATCAACATAAGTTGATTGCACCGCTCCGCCTCTCTAGCCCTTCATCTCATTGCCATCCACACGCTGTAGTTCCATCCACGCAAACACTGTAGCTCCATCCACACCGCCATGTGAGCCCTCAGTTGGCCTCCTCATGTTCAACACTAGGCCTCGGATGGCTAGTCACAACCTCAGCTGGGTCCTGGGCGTGCACATGCGCTTTAGGGACATGTACTTCATCGTTACGGTGGAGGGAGAGTTGGCACTGGCTCCCACCACCGTTTGACATCTCCACTATGCCAGCCTCGATGTGATCACTGAGGCGCTTGAGGAGCTACAGTTGCACACACCGGAGGCCCACCCCCCTAGAAGCAACCAGCTCCTCGACTTTGACTACAGGAGGTTAGAGCGCCAGCTTGGCCCCTTCCTAGGACCCCAGCCATCCCAAGAGGACCTGTGCCACCTCACCTTCTCGTTCACCAAATGTCATGGCATAGCTTGCTGGAGGAGAGCCACTCTCTCTAGAATACCTCATCTAGAGCGCCCCAACAACGCTCTTGTTCAGTCTCCACAACAAAGCAGAGATCGATGGCCATCCTTTGGCATAATGCACGCCTTCATCCCCCGCGAATGACGGATTCATGGGGATGACCGAATATGTCATGGAGTCTATCCACAACCTCCTCATAGGAGAATCAGAGTCACCCTCTGGCTCTGACTCTAGCAGGGGGAGTCATCACCCCTCTTGTTAGTGTTTCATGGTAGGTACCCCCGAGGGACACATTGAAAGCATCCATGAAGAGGAGGCTACTCCGATGAATGTTCTCGACAATGAGGTTGAGGGGGACACAGTGGCCCCACCTCACATGTGGGTGGAGCAGCTGAAGGCCTGACACCAAGAGCTCGAGGAAGCATGACTCTAGCTTGAGCAGGAAAGTGTGGAGCTCGATCTAGAGATCAAGCACCACAGAGACGGTGGGCGCGCGCGTGCCATGGCCCACGACATAAACTGGAGGATCATCACAGAGGATGAAGGCCTCCCACACTTTGCTCGGGCGAGCTAGAACATCACTGTTGTGGCGGCCTTGCTCCGTGGGCTTCTGGGACCCACGACGCCCGAAGATCATTGGGCCCACCATGAGATTCACACGCTGCTCGAGCATGCAGTGGCACCATAGGCCAAGAACTCGTTGTCTTGGCGATACAAGCTCAATGCTAGACAGCGCACGCCCTCAGAGCGACCCAACATGGACATGTCAGTCCACTAGGTGCCACAAGGCGGTAGGCTGCGCACTGCGGTCCCAGTGCATTAGCATCTCAGCCATAACCATGACGCATGCGACACCCTCGACGCCCGTAGATGCACCCATGATGACCCAAGAGAAGGAGCTAGCCATGGCTATCACCCTCATCATGGCAGATACTATGATAGTGGCGAGGACCAAAGCCTAAGCCCCTAGCCTGCCTGGGGCCTTAGGCCTTCGACCGACATATCCTCAACGTTCGTCTTCCCCCTAAGGTACCGACCACCAGCCAACATCCTAAAATACTCTAGGGAAATGAACCTCGAACTATGGCTCAAGGATTATCGGCTAGCCTACCAAGTCAGGTGGAGTGGATAATGATGATTTCATTATCCGCAACCTTCCATTGTTCCTAGCCGATTCGACTGCAAACATGGTTGGAACACCTTCCGCCCAATAGAATCCTAAGTTAGGTGAACCTAAAAGAGAATCTTTGTGGAGAACTTCTAGGGCATGTACAAATGCCTTGGGAACCCATAGGATCTCAAGAACTACCGACAAAAGGCTGGAGAAACCCTTCATGGGTACATTCAGCGCTTCTCCTGGTAGTACAACAAGCTGCCTAACGTCGCCGACGCCGATGTTATAGGAGCTTTCCTATCTAGGACCACCTATGAGTCCTTGTTCATAAGCTAGGATGTAAGGGCCTATGAACCACCAAGGAGCTCCCCGACATTGCCACCAGCCATGCCTCGGGTGAGGAGGTGGTTGGAGCAATCTTTGATCACCTCAAGGGCAAGGTGAAATAGGATGAGGACACCGGTGAAGGTTCCTCCAACCATCCCATCAAGAGGAAGAACAAGCAATGGCATGAGGGCTCACTCATGGCCACCGCCAACTGTAGGGGGGTCAGATGCCCACGGAGGGCACCCCAAACCACTTCGAGAAGCTACTCAAGGGGCCTTGCCCGAACCATGCCTTCCCCATCAAGCATCTATACAAGGATTGTGACCTCATGAAGTGGTTCTTGTCCAAAGGCTCCAACAAAGGGGAGCACGGGAATGACCCTGACCAGACCATGGACGACACCGAGGGGAAGGACAGTGGCTTTTTGATGCTGAATGGCTAGGGCATGATCTTCAGAGGGTCAGCAACCTATGACTCCAAGCACCGCTAGAAGCTCATGTGCCGCAAGGTCTATACGACCAAGCCAGCCACACCTACCTTCCTTCGATGGTCGGAGTCTACCATAACCTTTGACCAGACCAACCACTCGGAGAGTGTCCTGCAACCAGGGAGATACTCGCTTGTGGTCAACCCAATCATTGACATGAAGCGGCTCAACAAGGTACTGATGGATGGAGGTAGCGGTCTCAACATCATGTATGTCAAGACGCTCGACGCTATGGGCATCAACCAAGCGTGCATCCAACCGATAGGAGTGCCCTTCCATGGCATCATGCCTGGAAAGCAGGCCATGCCACTTGGGCAGAACGATCTACCCATCACCTTCAGGGGTCCATCCAATTATAGGATAGAGACCCTTACCTTCAAAGTTGTTGGGTTCCATGGAACCTACCACGCCATCCTGGGACAACCATGCTATGTGAAGTTCATGGCCATGCCCAACTACACCTACCTAAAGCTAAAGATGCCAAGCCTAGGCGGGGTCATCACCATCGGCACCTCCTTCCAGCGTGACTTTGAGTGTGAGGTCAAGTGCTACGATCATGCCACGACAATCATCGCCTTCAGAGAGCTCACAGCCATTATGATGGAGGTCACTAAAGAAGCATCTGACCCCAAGCGGTCGGCTAGGTCTTTTGAGCTAGTGGAGGGCTACAAGGAGGTCCTCATAGACCCCGACAATCCCTTGGGCAATGTGGTGCGCATTGGCACCACGCTTTCCTCCAAATAGGAAACCACGCTCGTTGGCTTCCTCTACGCCAACAGAGACATCTTTGCATGCAAACCCTCGAACATGCTAGGCATTCTGAGGAAAGTCGCCAAGCATGAATTAAAGATCCACCTAGGCTCCAAGCTGGTGAAGCAGCGCCTGCGTCGCTTCGACGAGAGGAAACGTAGGACCATCGGCGAGGATATCACGAAGCTTTTGGTAGCCAGGTTCATCAAGGAAGTGTACCACCCCAAGTGGTTAGCCAATCCTGTTCTTGTACAAAAGAAGAGTGGGAAATGGAGGATGTGTGTTGACTACAAAGGTCTCAATAAAGCATGCCCAAAGGATCTATTTTCTTTGCCACACATAGACCAAATAGTCGACTCTACCTTAGGTTGCAAAACCCTTTGCTTCCTTGATGCGTACTCTGGGTACCATAAAATCGTGATGAAAGAGTCCGACCAGCTCACGACATCTTTCATCACCCCCTTCGGATCGTTTGCTACATCACAATGTTGTTCGGTCTAAAGAACGCTAGGGCTACGTACCAGCGTTGTATGCTTAAGTGTTTCAAACACCTCATTGGGCGGACCATTGAGGCCTACGTAGACAACATCATGGTCAAGTCCAAATGGGCTGACCAGCTCATAGCCAACCTTGAGCAGACCTTCACAAAACTCCGAGCAAATGGCATTAAGCTCAACCTCGAGAAGTGCGTTTTTGGGGTCTTGAGGGGCATGTTGTTTGGTTTCATCATCTCTGAGTGTGGCATCGAGGCCAACCCAGAGAAGATCTCCTCCATCGCAAGGATGGGCCCAATTTAGAATGTAAAGGGGGTACAACAAGTTACAGGGTGCCTCACCATGCTCAGCCACTTCATCTCACGTCTTGGTGAATGAGGTCTCCCTGTTTACCGACTTCTAAAGAAGGCCAACCACTTTGAATGGATGTCTGAGGCTTAGGAGGCACTTGACATGATCAAGTAGCTTCTGACGAAGGCCCTGATCTTGGTTCCTTGGACCGATGGAGAACCCATTCTGCTCTACATCACGGCCACCACACAAGTGGTCAGCGCTACCCTGGTAGTAGAGTGAGAAGAAGAGGGGCGTGCCCTCAAAGTATAGTGCCCCATGTACTTCATTAGCGAGGTCCTATCCAATTCTAAGACCCGCTACACCCAAATCTAGAAGCTCCTATATGCCATCCTCATCGCTAAGAGGAAGCTATGCCACTACTTTGAGTCACATCCGGTGATGGTTGTGATGTCCTTCCCCCTTGGCGAGGTCATCCAAAACTAGGATGCCACGGGAAGAATCATGAAGTGGGCGCTTGAGCTGATGGGTCAGGGCATTACGTATGCCTCTGGGATGGCCATCACATCCTAGGTGTTGGCTGATTTTGTTGTAGAGTGGACCGAGGTCCAAATGCCACCAACGATCATCGACCAAGAGTACTAGACGATGTACTTTGACGGATCATTGATGAAGAAAGGCACTGGCATGGGGCTGGTCTTCATTTTGCCCCTTGGGGTACGTATGAGGTACATGGTCCGCATCTATTTCCCCTCCTCCAACAATGTGGCTGAATATGAGGCGCTCATCAATGGCCTGTGCATCGGCATCGAGTTGGGCATCTAACTCCTCAATGTCTGGGGTGACTTCTAGCTGGTCATCAACCAAGTCATGAAGGAGTCAAGCTACCATGATGCCAGCATGGCTGCATATTGCCGAGAAGTTTGCCAGCTAGAGGACAAGTTTGATGGCCTCGAGCTCAACCACATTCCAAGGCATCTCAATGAGGCAGTCGATGCCTTGGCAAAGGTGGCATATGGCCAAGAGCTAGTGCCAACGAGCGTCTTCGCCAGTGATCAACACAAGCCCTTGGTCCACTACAAGGAACCAGAGCAAGCTGGTAATGGGACGTCCACCCTAGGCTCAAGGGCTAACCAACCGTCGGCTCCATCTAACCCTAAAGTCATGGAGCTCAAAGAAGACCTAGCGACAGGGCCTAACCCCTTGGTCGACTAGAGGACACTCTACCTCAACTACCTCCTCCATGAGGTGCTATCGACGGACAAGATGGAGGCTCGATGGCTCATGCGATGTGCTAAGTCCTCTGTCCTTGTTGAGGGCAAACTCTACAAGTGAAGCCACATCAGAATCCTACAGCATTGCATCCCCGTCGAGCAAGGGAAGTGTTTGCTAAGCGATATCCACGATGGGGTCTATGGTCACCATGACGTGCCTAGAACCTTGGTCAAAAACATGTTCCGACAAGGCTTCTATTGGCTGACCATAGTTGTCGGCGCCGAGCAGATTGTGCGCACCTAGGAAGGGTGTCAGTACTACGCTCGATAGACTCACCTACCGGCCCAAGCACTCCAAACAATCCCCATCATGTGGCCATTCATGGTCTAGGGGCTCAATCTAGGCATACCTCTCAAAGGGCACCCGGGGGCTACACCCACTTTCTTGTCACCATAGATAAGTTTACAAAGTGGATAAAGGCTTGACCGATCTCTGTGATCAAGTCTGAGCAAGCCATGTTGTTCTTCCTCGACATTGTCCATTGCTTTGAAGCCTCGAACTCCATCATCATGGAAAACGGCATGCAGTTCACTAGAAAGAAGTTCCTCCATTTCTATAATGCCACATCCAGGTCAATTGGGCTGCCATGGCGCACCCCCGCACGAACAGGCAGTTCGAGCGTGCGAACAGCATGGTCCTATAGGGCCTCAAGCCTAGGATCTTCAACTGATTGAATAAGTTTGGTGGACAATGGGTCACCGAGCTTCCTGTAGTGCTCTGGAGCCTGAGGATGACCCCTAGTTGGGCCACTGGCTACATGCCATTTTTCATGGTGTACAGTTTCGAGGCCGTCCTCCCGACCAACCTCGACTATAGAGCACCAAGGGTCAAGGCATATGACAAACAGGGAGCTAAGGCTTCCCTCAAGGATGCCATAGACCAGCTGGATGAAGCGCGCAGCATTGCCCTCCTCCCCTCGGCCAAGTACCAGTAGGTGTTGGATAGTACCATAGCCATCGAGTGTGGGGTCAGGCCTTCAACGTCAGAGACCTGGTCTTCTACCTCGTCCAGAGTAGCAAGGACCACCACAAGCTCTCTCCACCATGGAAGGGACCATACATCATCATGGAGGTGCTCTGGCTAGGCACCTACAAGCTCAAGACCATCGACGGTGAGGTCTTCACCAATGCCTAGAACATCGAGCAGCTATGCCGCTTTTACCCTTAATAAACACACACTTTCTCTTATCAGTTTTGTTATCAAACTCCCTAATCTTTCATGACACCCGACCTCAGCAATGGCAGGGGGTCAGGCCTCACTTGGGGGCTAATAAGAGCATATCTATTAGGTAGACAGTCTCTACGTCTAACCATTTCTCGTGATTAAGACCCAAAAGCAAAGTTTGCGGAAACAAACGCTGAGTAAAATTAGTCGGACTATGAGAAACCTTCGACTCGGTGGCTACGATGCCTTTGCTCACCAGCGTAATCAGAGTTTTTTCCACACCCCAAGCTTTTTGGCCTTAGCCACGAAAAGAGTCAGTATGCATTTAAAAGTCTATCTACCTAGC
Organism: Miscanthus floridulus; assembly: GCF_019320115.1. Taxonomy (NCBI): domain Eukaryota; kingdom Viridiplantae; phylum Streptophyta; class Magnoliopsida; order Poales; family Poaceae; genus Miscanthus; species Miscanthus floridulus. Next base: position 36,283,976 of record NC_089585.1, read on the forward strand.
AAACATTCTCTATGCCTGACCCCCTATCTTGTTAAGACCTAGGAGCTAGGGTTGTAGGAATAGGCTCTGAGTATAACTAGTTGGACTATGAGAGACCTACGCCTCGATAGCTATGGCGCCTTTGCTCACCAGCGTGATCAGAGTTTGCTCACCCGTACCCCGAGCTTTACGACCTTAATGACGAAAAGGGTCGAAATGCACTAACCTTTTTATACAAAAAGAGGAGAAGGGCTAAAAAGCTATTTTGCTATAATGAAATTTAAGAGCTTGTCCATTTATTATAAATTCTCTACCTGGCTTATCTGCCTAACTAAATTCTTGTGTGGGATGTTCTCATCCTCTATCCCCGCAGGTAAGTCTTGTCTTAGTAGGTAACACAAGTTGAACGGATGGCTTGGCCACTGTCGAGAAACTAGTAGGGACCAGCAAGATGCCCCATGTAGGTTATGCCGACCCCATCACGAACGACAGACCTGGATCCCACTTGATCATATCCCGTAAGAGCTCCCTGAACCCATCACTCTTACCATCGAGGTAAATCCTGTGCCCAGGTCGATGGAATGGCTTAAAGCCACTACCGAGAGACAGGCCACCCTTACTTTACGCACACTAATTTCACTACCGAGCCTCCGACCCTAGCAATAGCAGGGGGGCTGGCATCACTCAGGGGCTGGCAAGAGTGTCTATTCGGTAGACATTCTCTATCCCCAACCCCTCCTCACATTAAAAAACTAGAGGCAAGGTGTGCGGAGAGAAGCACTGAGTAAAGCTGCTCAAACTACGAGAAACCTATGCCCTAATGGCTATGGCGTATTTGCCCACCAGCGTGATCAGAGTTTTTGTCCCCGCACCAGGAACTAGTAGGTCACCCAAATCAATCGAACGGCTCAGGCCACTACTAAGAGACGGATAGGGAGTAGTGGGATACCTCATGCAGGTTACGCCAGCTCTGTCATGAACGTCAGACCTAGACCCCACATGGACATATTCGGTGAGAGCTCCCGAAACCCATCACTTAAGCCATCGAGGTAACTTGCCAATTCCCACATTTCTTTTTTGCATGATCATTCATTCATTCATTCTCATGCATGCATTCATACATTCATTCGTACATTCATTCATCCACTCATTCATCCCATACATCCAAGCATTGCATATGCAATTGTTGCATCACAATGCTTTGTGTCACGTCACAAAGCGGTGGTCGTCTCATTCGATATGAGTGGTGACTGATCGAGGTTCAAAGGCCAACCCACGAAGGGCTTAAGGCCGCCTCACGTCAAACAGAGCTAGGGGAGAAAAACTAAGATGAGCCCCAGCAGCCTTGCCCAACCCTGCTTAGAAGTAGACAAGGACATCTCAACCTTTCTCATTCGATTCTAACCTCGAGCCAAGCTCACAGAATCTCCATCGAGGGGAGGCCAGTGGGCCACCTGAGTTGCTCTCTAGAGTGACATGAGCATCTGCTGGGAGGCAGGATAAGGAGTAGTGGAATGACACATGAGGGCTATGCCAACCCCATGAGCAGATGACAGACCTAGATTCCACTTGAACATGCCCGTTAGTGAGCTCACCGAGCACGACACTCGAGCCATCAAGGCAAGTGTCGTTAGCTTAGCCCCTCTAGTTGTGGAAACCGAGGATAGGGTGATGCATGGAACATGGCCAACCCCTACCAAGCCCCACAGGGCATGGGGGCTCAAGCCGCTCGACCCTAAATTGAGAGACCAGGGTTCAAAGGCCGGCCCATGGAGGATCCGAGGCCACCTTGTGTCGAACAAGAGCTAGGGAAGAAAATGTAACGTCCTGCCTCTACAAGGCCAGGCCCGCTTACATCTGGCAGCTTTTCTAGGACATAGACCCACACAAGTCTTTTCCACGCACTTTGTCCTCAAGCGGGGCGTTATAGAAACATAGATGAGCCCCAGCGGCCTTCGCCCGACCCACCTAGAAGCGACACAGAATCCCCACCTCCAGCTGAGCCCATAGAATCCCCATTAAGGGGAGGCCATCGAGCCACCTGAGCCACCCTCCGGAATGGCTCAAGCATCCACTAGAAGGCAGGTTAAGGAGTAGTGGGATGCCCCCTATGGGATTTGTCTACCCCATCACAAATGACAGACCCAGATTCCACTCGAACATGCCCGTTAGCGAGCTCACCGAGCATGTCACTCGAGCCATCGAGGCAAGTGATATTAGCTCAACCCCTCTGATTGCTGAAACTGTGGATGGGACAACGATCACAAAGACGAGCCAACCCTTGAGCGAACCCTTGCTACATGTGGGGGCTCGAGGAAAGTTGAACTCACAAGGAGACCGAATAGGCGGTCGTAGAACGATAGCTCAGATCCTAGGGAGGGGGTACGTGCGAAAACAAGAGACACTTTCTTCTACTAGTCTCGCTATCCTCTCCTCCATCTTTAGTGACACCCAACCCTAGCAACGGCAAGGGATCAGGTCTTGTGGGCTGATAAGGGTATAAATACACCCTTTCTAAAATAGCCATCGCACCCAACCACTTCCTCACCTAAAACCTAGTGGCAAGGTTTGCTGAAACAAATGACTGAGCATGGCTGGTCGGTCTATGAGAAACCTACACCCTAGCGACTATGGCACTCTTTCTTACCAACATGATCAGAGTTTCCCTCTTACACCTCTGGCCCTATGGTCTTAACAAATGGAAGGGTCAAAACACATAACCTCTTTTCACACATAAAAATGGAGGAGGAACAATTTTGATCGAACGCAACAAAATTATAAGTTTATTCAAATAGTACAGAGGGGTCGGAGCTTGTCCACTTATTACATGAATGATTGTCCAAGTTATCTAGCTAACTAACCCCTCTAGGGGAGAACTATGCTCTCTATTCTATTCACCATGTCCTACGAAAGGGGAGCCACCGCCGCCTCCATCTCCTCTAGCTCATGGGCTTCATAGCCAGGTGCAAAGCCATGGCTCATCATCTCTAGGTTGATGTTGTCCCCATAATGAGAATGAGCAATCATGAAGGGCGTTCCTCTCGAGCTGGCGCACCCGTGTTGTGATCTCGACAGCATGGGCCACAAGCAAACTAGTCCCCTCCAATCTCACCACCTCTAGGTCATCGTAGACCACTTTGAGGGCGGTGCTCAGGATACCAAGCTTGTTGCTCTCTACCTGAAGGTTCCTTCTTGCCTTGGTAGGTCCACGGCTAGCCTGGCAGAGATGCTCTTGGCCTCCAGCTTCTAGGTCATCATGGTTCCAAGCTTAGTCTAGAGGGAGCCAACCTTTTGTTGTTGTTGTCATGCTCTTGGTAGGCCTGATCATGCTCGTGAAGGGCCTAGTCATGCTCCTCATGAGTCGTGCCATGCTCTGAGCGAAGCCTCAACATGGTTTCGAGCAACTAATCCTGCTCCTGGCGTAGCCGAGCGACCACCGTGGCATCTAGACTTGCCCTCTTCTCTAGGGCCACGAGCTTCTCCTTGGCTCCTAGCTTTAGCTCTAGTTCCTTCTCAACCTTGGCCAAAAGGTCGAGGATCTGCCGGCGGGTCTCAGCATCCTTCTGGAGCAGCTCATCCCTCTCCTTCCTGACCATGGCAGCCTCCTCATCGTCCCTCCGTGATCTCACCAAGAGGGCCTCAAACGCCCTCTCGGCCTCGTACGACAGGTTTTGGCCAACCACAACTGAAGACTGTCTGTCTCCTCGGTGAGGTGAGTTAGCTCAGCCACACTCCGCTAGGCGGCAACAAGCTGAGCAGAGAGCTGTGCCTCCTCGATGAGGCAGTCCTAGTTTTCCTTCTGCTCATGAAGGAACTGGGACTTCCCCTAGCTACGAGCGATAAGGGATTGAAAGGAGATGATGGTCACAATACAAAAAACATACAGAGAAAGAAAAAAGGCGAGAAGCAGGGTCAAGCAAGTACACGGCTGGAAGGAATGAGAACATCGCACAAGGCACCTCAGGCGTGGTCTAGGGCCTCGAGCACGGACGCAATCCCACGTCGAGGCTCTCCTGCTCTATGCTCTCTGTGGCATCATTGAGAGTGAAGAGCATCGATGTTGGATCCTCTGGACTCACCCACTGAAGCAGGGGCTCACTCTATGTAGGCAAGTCGCTGCCCACTAGCGTCAGGGCTAGGGATAGCTCCCACTCGGCCCTGATCGCCGCTGATCCTCCTCGCCGTGATGACCCTGCCAGGACACTCTAAAAGGTCCTAATATGGCTAGAGGGGGGTGAATAGCCTATTTAAAAATCTACAAATCAACGAGAGCAATTTGATTAGTATGACAAATAGCAAAATGCAAACTTGCTCTAGCTCTATAAGGGTTGCAAGCCACCTATCCAACAATTCTAGTTGCAATGATTACTAGGCACACAACTTGCAATGTTACTACTCACTAAGAGCTCTTAATCTTGCTACTCTAAAGAGCTCCACTAGATGAACTTAAAATAACAAAGCAAGCTCTCAATTCTAATTACACTAAAGAGCTTGCCGCAACTAGTTTGCAAGAATATAAATGAGTGAGTAGGGTGATTATACCGCCGTGTAGAGGAGTGAACCAATCACAAGATGAATACTAAATCAATCACCGGGAGAATACCAAAGGGTAAGAGACAACCAATTTTTCTCCCGAGGTTCACATGCTTACTGGCACTCTAGTCCCCGTTGTGTCGACCAACACTTGGTGGTTTGGTGGCTAAGAGGTGTTGCACGAACCTTGTCCACACAATTGGACACCACAAGAACCTACCCACAAGTGAGGTAACTCAATGACACAAGCAATCCACTAGAGTTATCTTTCGGCTCTCTGCTGGGGAAGGCACAAGACCCCTCACAATCATCACGATTGGAGCCGGAGACAATCACCAACCTCTGCTCAATGATCCTCGCTGCTCTAAGCTGTCTAGGTGGCGGCAACCACCAAGAATAACAAGTTAATCCCATAGCAAAACACGAATGCCAAGTGCCACTAGATGCAATCACTCAAGCAACGTGCTTGGATTCTCTCCCAATCTCACAATGATTATGAAACAATGATGGAGATAAGTGGGAGGGCTTTGGTTAAGCTCACAAGGTTGATATGTCAATGCAAATAGCTAAGAGAGTGAGCTTGAGCTGGCCATGGGGCTTAAATAGAAGCCCCCATGAAATAGAGCCAATATACCCCTTCACTGGGCACAACACGGGGTGACCAGACATGTCGGTTATATCGACCGGATGCTGGACCTCAGCGTTTGGTCAACGAATGCTCGCCACATGTCATCGGCTTCAAATGCCGATCACCCAATCTCAACGGTCAAGTGATGACTGGACGCGTTAGTTAGAAAGTGACCGGACGTAGGACCCCAGCGTTTGGTCGTTTCTAGTAAGGTTCCAAACATGAAATTTTATGACCAGACACATCTGGTCATGCTTGACCGGACTCACCCAGCGTCTGGTCACTCAACGTTTCCTCTATGCACCTTACGTCAGCATACGTCAGCACTGACTGGACGCACCCAGCTAGCATTCGGTCACTCTTCGCTCTAGCGTCCGGTCACAAGACCGAGATGCATGCTCACTGCTGCTACTGACCAGACTCTGAACCCAGCATCCGATCACTACACCACCAGTGTTTGATCACTCTGTGAACCCCTGTCTTTTCTATCTAGGGCACCAATGGCACCGTCGGACTATCCACACTCTACAGGTAGACACTCCGCTGGTGAAGTTTCTAACCCTTGCTCAAATGTGCCAACCACCAAGAGTATCACCTTGTGCATATGTGTTGGCATATTTTCACAAACATTTTCAAGGGTGTTAGCACTCCACTAGATCCTAAATGCATATGCAATGAGTTAGAGTATCTAGTGGCACTTTGATAACCGCATTTCAATATAGGTTTCACCCCTCTTAATAGTACGGTTATCTAACCTAAATGTGATCACACTCGCTAAGTGTCTTGATCACCGAAACAAAATGGCTCCTACTATTTATACCTTTGCCTTGAGCCTTTTGTTTTTCTCTTTCTTCTTCTCAAGTTCAAGCATTTGATCATCACCATGCCATCACCATCGTCATGATCTTTGCCATTGCTTCATCACTTGGAGTAGTGCTACCTATCACATAATCACTTTGATAAACTAGGTTAGCACTTAGGGTTTCATCAATTAACCAAAACCAAACTAGAGCTTTCACACTCCCTCCATCGATGGAAGGGGTCAGCAGCACGGACGCCAACCCCCCTCCTAGCACTACAACATCTAGGGACCCCTTGGCCATGTCTCCCTCCGTCCGACCCAAGCTAGGTGCCATCACCCGGGCCACGGATGGTGTGGGTCATGCTGGTTCCTTAGCATCATCATGATAGTGCCCGGCTGTGACTTGCCGAACACAGCCGCCCTTGCCTCCACCTGCATCGATAGGGTCCCGACCAACTATGTCGCGCCTAGCATAGTCAACGCCATGAGTGTGGTCGGTAGCCCCGTCTGCCCCGTCATCAGTAACAGTATCGCCTCCATCACCAGCTGCTCTATGACCTCCTAAGACGTCCCTCGAGCCCCCATGTTTGCCTGTCCCATCGAGGGCACAGGCACCACCATGGGTGGTGCCTGACTGGCCGGCAACGCAGTCACACTAGCATCGCTCCCACCCAAAATGGGTGCGACGCAAGTCGATGGCTGCTGCCTCGCTTGAAGGGCGACGATTTTCTTTAGTGCCAGCCCAAAGGATTACGCTGCCTCCCAATGCTACAAAAGACGAAAAGCATAAGACACGATGAAATCTGACCAAAATAGGGAAAAATAGAGCTGATGACTCACCCTGGTGCCATCGGGCAATATATACGTTTAGGGGGCGAACCCCCCGACCTCTGCTCTGCCTCATCGAGGGAATGCCATTTCAATCCCACCGCCTGCTCCTGGGCAGAGGGGCTCGCTCCCCTTGGATCTTGGGGTGCGATGGCAGAGCCACCTGCCTCCGCTGGCACCTCGGGTGCGATGGCAGAGCCGCCTACCCCTGTTGACTCCTAGGGTAGGCCGACGGTATGGCCTATCTCCGCTGGCTCCTCGGACATGCCCTCCCCTCCGTGGAATGGGAAGGGTCCTGACTCCTACAAGGATGAGTCAATACCTATCAATATATCCTCGTTCTCCTAGTCGTCCCACTCGAAGTCGTCGACTACCTCATCGTTGTCCTCATCATCATCATCGGCATAGCTATCGGAGTCCTCTCCTCGCTCCCACGCTTGTAGCTTTCACTGCTGCTTCTTCCTCTTGTCCTCCTTTGCCTTCCTCAGCCACTCACTCACGGCGTGATTCACCACCCTCATGGATGAATCCCTCGGCAACGGCGCCAGGTGATCCATAAGGACGAGGTCCCTCAGCTGGTCCCATCCCTCTCAAAGTTAGAATCAAGAGGTCAGGAAATCAATTGTGTGGCAGAACCTCCTAAGTTATAGGGCCCACATGCACCTATCACTGTTCGATGACCTTTGACATTTATGTATATGTTTCCAATAACTTAAAAAGACTATTGGGTGTCCTCGGGGAACCCCGAATCATCCACGATTTCCGAGCAGGATCACGTTACAGAGTCATTGCAGTATTACAATATTTATTCAAATATCAAAACCAGAGTAAAAACAGCGGAAGTCTTACGATAACATAGTTCACAAACTAGTTGTTTCAAACCTTACAAACTAAGTTCGATAATTATTACAAACCATAGTAGTAGTGGAGTGGCATAATGAATATATACTTAACACACAAAATAAACATCCTGCCCAAGGATCACACATTTACTTCTCATCGTCAGAACGAACGATAGTCATGCAGCACAATCCAAAACAGATCTGCTCATGAAGCTCACCTGCAACAAGGGGTCAATGAACCCTGAGTACAAAAGTACTCAACAAGACTTAACCAAAATATTAACTGATAAACTCAGTAATACAGGCTCAGGGATTCAAGGTATAGCTTTAACAATGATCAAAGTTCTTTTGCGTAAAAGCTCTTTTAACAACATTCTTTATATAGAAAACTTCTCAAGAATTATATACAAAGCTAACACAATCCGCACTGAGATCATGAAACTTCATATCCAACACCTTTACAAGCCTTATTCAAGTTCCGGTTATTAATTCTACGATGATGAACAGTGAGTTGAGTCTCCATAACCGAGGAGCAACGACGATTCGAACCGATTAAGCCCAGCTGGGGATTCCAGACCACACGACATATGCAGGTCCCCGACTCACATATATCAACCTACCCTCGGATCCTCTAAAACAAGAATGGGTCCGCGCCACCCAAGAATACAGTACTCCACCATTCCAGCCCATGGCCACATGGGTACACGCTATTCCCACCATCTCTCCACTCCTAGTGCGTGAGTAGCCATTCTCGTAATAGAATTTCCAAGTTCAGGCTTACCGGAGTATGTGGTTAGTACTACAAATTCTCACCTCATACAATTCAACAACGGACGTGCCTTAATCGACACAGGCGGAAAGAACCCGCTCACAAGACCTCCATGTCTTGTGGCTCACACACACCGAGTCTGCCCGATCTAGATTTATTACTCCACATTCCCATATCACATGCTAACAATATTGACCAATGTCCCATTTAAAACTTGCAGGTGGTAGGGGGTCACCCGACTTTCATTGTTCTACGCATAGCTAAGCAAAACTAGGCATATACGAGTTTAAAACTGGTAATATGGTAAATATGGAATAACAAGGGTGGTAATGCACCAATTAGGCTCTTACTTAACTCCTAATCACTTAATGCAGTAACAGAAAGCAAAAGCGAAATTAATTTGTAAAACACAAGGTAGGGTTGTATGCATCCAGGGCTTGCCTTTGTTGACGGAAAAGTCCGGTTCCTGCGACGTTACACAAGGATTCGATCCGACCTCAACAGACGGATTAACCTCCTCAACAGCTTGATTAACTACCATGTTTTCACCTTCGTTCACTACATGTAATAACAATGCTATGTTTAACATGATGTGGAATATGAAACATGATGCTCGATGATGGATGCAAAATTAACAATTTGAATACAACTTTCCTTTGCGGTACAGTTGCAAGTCAACCAACTAAATCCTTTTTCATAACACATACATCAATTGCCAAGGATCATCATCAACTAAGGACCCAAGGTCATCACTCAATCCAAAAGTCCAAACAAAAACCTAAATCATTAAAGGTTACTATTTGCTTTTATGAATTAATTATTTAATTCAAAATTATGAAATAAATCAACTTATTCTAATTGAGCTCAAAATTTTAGTACATGTTCATTACATGTTAACTAAGTGGCAAAACAAATTTCATAATTTTTGGATAAATAAATAAGCCTAGAAAAATCATGGAAATCCATTTATGAATTAATTGAGCAATTTTTACCACATTTAAAAATTACTGAAAAACATTATTTCATATTTTTCTTAAATACTATACATCATAGAGAAGTCACACAAAAATTTTCATAATTTTTGGAGCTTTAAATAAATCTATACAAAAATAACAAAAACAGATACTATTCAATCAAATCTGAAAATAGAAAAAAAATCCATTTGAACGCTGAGTCACTGACAATGGGTCCCACATGTCATCTTCAACCTCCGACATTGACTATGGCAGCGACGGCTCTGACCAGCGATTTCTCGCCGACGATGAGATCAACGGCGACGGCCAACGTACCAAAATGATCACCAAGTCTAGGCGCATCGATTGACGTCTCTATCAGCACGGATTACGGCCCTGCACTAGCTCATCGTCGGCCATGGCGGACGCGGTGACACGGCAGTGCTACGCCGGCGAAACGAAGCCGAAAACGGGGAAACAGAGGGCATGGGAAGGTCTAGTAGCTCGCCACGAACACGTTGGAGCAAAGAATGGGACCGGATGAGCTACGATGACACGGGTCGACGTTGACAGGGTTCACGGCGGAGCGATCTTCAACGACGGCGATGCTCCGGTAGCTGTGGTGGTCAAAATGAGAAACCAATGGGTCACAAAGCACTACATCATTGCAGCGAAGCCGAAGCAAGACTCGGCAAGGGCAGGGACTCACCGTAGTGCGCTGGCCACGGCGATGCGGGCTCGATGGCGGGGCAGCCGGCCGTGGAGAAGAAACACGACGAGCTGTGGTTCCCAGTGAAATTAAGCTGAATTGATGGGTTGGCTGAGCGCGTAAGGCTAAAGCGGAGCTGGGACTAGCTTATCAAAGACGGTGGAGCACGACAACGATGGCACGGGCTCGCCAGAGTGGAGCAGCGGCGATGGGAAAACAGAGCAAGGGAGAAGGGCAACGACGATGGCGGCTCAGGCTTAAAAGGATGGCCAGAAAGCTCAAGGAAGCCATGATGAAGCCTTCAGCGCGCCAACGCAATGCCCAGATGGCCACGCGCACGACTGGAAGCAAGCCGAAGCTCGCCGGCGGTGTAGCGCAAGCGGTGAACACTGTTCATCAAAATTACAAGTTTGCCATTCGCCAAAATTCACAAATTACTCCTAAATTTTCATAACAACTCAAAAATCTCCAAAAATAAAAGTTGTTCAAAATCAAAAGTTCTACAACTTTTCTTTTATAACCATTTCCTAATTCGGTCTAGATTTTGAAATGAACTTTTGAATTCAAATAGGGAAATTTAACGAATTACGCCTTTTTGAATTACTCAAAATTTTTCTAAACAACTTGAAAAACTCCAAAAATAAACTTTGTATAACTTGCCAAGCTCTACACTTTTGCTTTTGGGCCCAACCCCAAAATATGCTTAGATTTTGAAATGGATTTTCAGGGTAGGATTTAAATGTTGAAAAGCGGGGTTTTCTCGAAAAATTCAAAATCCAAACAAACATTGAACTTGAGTCAAACAATACATTGCAACACATACCACATAAATATAAACTTGTATTAGTGTATGCATCTCAAAGTTTTCACCAAATGCCAAATGCTTTGCAATGCATATGATGACATGTCAGATTTTAATATTTAAACACCCGAGGTGTTACAATCCTTCCCCCTAAAAGAAATCTCGCCCCAAAATTCAAAGCCATAGGGTAAGTAATGGAAAAGGAAATGTGTCGCGAGAACACATACAAACTCTGTTCATAAAACAGCTGAGGTCCCTTTACAAAACACAATTTGTACTACCGAACTCAACTTACATTATTCTATTCTATATTGACGCTAGAAATTCTAGAAACTTTTCTAACAAGTAATCTTCTGATTCCCAAGTAGCTTCCTCTTCTGAATGTTGATTCCATTGTATCTTATAGAACTTGATTGTCCGTCTTCGAGTAACACGATCTTTCTGATCTAACACTCGGATAGGATATTCGGAATAAGTTAAATCCGATTCTAGTTCCACTCCTTCAACTTCAACATTCTGTTCAGGCACTCGGAGACACTTCTTCAATTGAGAAACATGGAACACATCATGCACAGCTGCAAGATGTTCAGGTAATTTCAAGCGATATGCCACTTTTCCATACCTCTCCAAAATTTGATATGGTCCAATGTATCGGGGTGCCAACTTTCCTTTAACACCAAAACGGTTAACTCCCTTCATTGGTGATACTTTCAGATATATGAAATCTCCTTTGTTGAATACCAATGGTCTCCGTCGTCTATCCGCATAACTCTTTTGGCGGGACTGAGCTATCTTCAGATTACTCTGTATTTGCCTAACCTTGTCTTCTGTTTCTTTCACAAGGTCAACTCCAAAGAATCTTCTCTCTCCTGGCTCAGACCAACTCAACAATGTTCTGCACCTACAACCATAGAGTGCTTCAAATGGAGCCATTCTAATGCTTTCCTGATAACTATTGTTGTATGAGAACTTGGCCAAAGGTAAGCATTCGTCCCACTTATTGGAATAGTTAAGGACACAACACCTTAACATATCTTCAAGTACTTGATTAACCCTTTTAGTCTGTCCATCAGTCTGCGGATGATAAGCTGTACTATATAGAAGTTTGGTACCCAATGAAGAATGCAATTGTTTCCAAAAGTTGGAGACAAACTATGTACCCCTATCTGACACAATAGTCTTGGGTACTTCATGGAGACTCATGATTCTTGCTAAATACATCTTGGCATATTGGATCGTAGGATATATTGTCTTGACTGGAAGAAAATGTGCTGACTTAGTAAGTCGATCTACAATAACCCATACTAAGTCAAATCCCTTTGATGTCTTGGGTAGACCAACAATAAAGTCCATACTTATGTCCTCCCACTTCCAAGATGGAATAGGTAATGGTTGTAACTCACCAGCAGACCTCAAATGTATAGCTTTCACCTTTTGACAAGTATCACACTTTGCTATGTATCTAGCAATCTCTATTTTCATTTTAGTCCACCAGAATCTTTGCTTCAAGTCATGGTACATCTTGTTACTTCCCGGATGGATTGATAACCTAGTAGCATGTGCCTCATCTAGAATTGACTGCCGCAACTCAGGAACTTTTGGTACCACCAGGCGATCCTTGAACCACAACACATCTTCATTGTCAATACTAAAGCATTCCGCTTTTCCATTCTTGACTCTTTCCTTAATATGGGCTATACCCTTGTTTTCCTTCTGAGCAGCAATAACTTGATCTCAAATAGTGTCTTCAACAATTATGTTGGTCAAACTTCCTTGTTGAATTACTTCTACATTCAACTTTTCCATTTCTTGACATAAATTCAAACCCATTGTTCTCACTGTCAGACAATTGCAATAACTTTTACGACTGAGGGCATCTGCAACCACATTTGCTTTACCGGGGTGATAATGTACTTCCAAATCATAATCCTTAATCAGTTCTAACCATCTTCTTTGTCGCATGTTCAACTCTGACTGAGTAAAGATATACTTTAAGCTCTTGTGGTATGTATACATATGACACGTATTACCAAGCAGGTAATGCCACCAAATCTTCAGAGCATGAACCACAGCTGCTAACTCCAAATCATGAGTCGGATAGTGTTCTTCATGTTGCTTAAGTTGCCAGGACGCATAAGCAATGACTCGGCCTTCTTGCATCAACACACATCCAATACCAATACCTGAAGCATCACAATAAACATCAAACGGCTTCTCGATGTCAGGTTGGGCTAATACTGGTGCAGTGGTTAACAGTCTCTTCAAAGTCTGGAAAGCCTCCTCACAATCTGATGACTAGACAAACTTAACTTGGTTCTTCAACAATTCAGTTATGGACTTTGATATTTTCGAGAAATCTGGAATAAACCGACGGTAATACCCCGCCAAACCCAGAAAACTCCGAACTTGATGAACTGTGGTTGGCGGTTTCCAATCAAGCACATCCTTCACTTTGCTTGGATCAACTGCAACTCCTTCGGCTGACAAGACATGTCCAAGAAATTGCACTTCCTTAAGCCAAAAATCACACTTGCTGAACTTGGCATATAGTTAATGTTCTTTCAAGCGAGTCAGAACAATTCTGAGATGTTCTGCATGTTCTTTCTTATTCTTGGAATATACTAAAATGTCATCAATAAACACCACTACAAACTTGTCTAGCTCAGGCATGAATACTGAGTTCATTAGATACATGAAATGAGCTGGAGCATTTGTCAAACCAAAAGAATTACCAAGTATTCATATAATCCATATCTTGTGGTAAATGCCATTTTGGGAATATCTTCAAGCTTTATCTTGATTTGGTGATATCCTGACCTCAAATCTATCTTGGAGAAAACTTTAGCTCCGGCCAATTGATCAAAAAGCAGATATATCCGAGGTAATGGATACTTATTCTTGATGGTCACTTCATTCAATGGACGATAGTCGACACATAACCTCAAAGTCTCATCTTTCTTTTTCACAAAAAATTGCCGGACATCCCTAAGGTGAAGAACTAGGTTGGATAAACCCTTTCTCAATCAATTCTTGTAACTGAGTCTTCAACTCAGCCAATTCCTTAGGTGGCATCCTATAAGCTCTCTGAGAAATCGGAGCTGCTCTAGGTTGTAACTCTATATTGAACTGTACATCCCTATCAGGTGGTAGACCGGGTAAATCTTCAGGAAACACATCCAGAAATTCACACACTACCGGAATATCTCTAATCTCTTTGACAGCAGTTGCACAAATCTTGCCCACTGATCTTCTTAGGGTTGGAAGTTGGATAAGAAGTTGAGAATTACTATCAGGCAAACTTACTCTTAAAGTCCTATTCAAAATATCTATAACAGTCTTATGCTGATACATCCAATTCATTCCCAAGATTACATCTATATCCTGATCCTTAAGGATAATCATGGTAGTGGGAAAAATATGCCCACCCAGGTTTATGGGTACCTGGTATACCATTTCCTTAGTACATAGACGTCCCCCAGGCGACTGTATAAAGAAACTTTCCTTTGTTGCCCCAATTGAAATTTCATGCTTCACGACAAATGTTCTATTAATGAATGAATGCGATGCGTCAGAATCAAAAAGTATAACTGCAGGGTGATTGGCAACAGGAAACATACCCATCATCACTGGCTCCCCTTCCGGAATTTCTCCAGCTTGAATATAGAACACCCGTCCTGTCTTCCTCTCATCTTTGCCCTTCTGAGCATTCTGATTGGGGTTCTTGTTTGGTGCCTGACCCTGTTGTTGATTAGCAAGGGCCTTCTGATAATTTTGATTAGCCTGCCTAGGATATGGACATTCCCTAGAGAAATGACCAGTCCTTCCACAATTGTAGCACGGATAGTTGTGACCCTAGGATGTTGGAGCATTGCCACCAGGAGTATTGGTTGACTGTGAACTCGGATAGGTTATAGCAGGACGGACATTTGACTGTTGCCCGGCTTGGAACTGCGGCGGACGATAAGGAGGACGATTATGATGTATTGGATGATAAATCACCCTCTGCCTCTTCGGATTTCCCCCAAAAGATCCAGATGGCACACTCTTTTTCTTTTTGAGCTCCTTATGCTGCCGATACTTTGATTCTGAAGCAATTGCAATATTTACTGCCTCATGGTAAGTGACATTGGTGCAAGTGGTCATCATAGTCTACAACTTGGTATTCAGGCCTCTCATAAACCACCTCTTCTTCTTGGCATCAGTATTGACATGTTCGGATGCATATTGGGATAGATGATTAAATCTTCCCACATACTGCATCACGCTTTGATCTCCTTGTTTCAAAGCAAGGAATTCATCTAGCTTCATAGCCATCACTCCTTCGGGAATATAATGGGCTCTGAAGGCTGTACGGAACTCAGCCCAAGTTATTGGAATGCCAGCTGGTTGCATAGCCACTAAGTTTGCCCACCAAGCACTTGTTGCTCCTCTAAGTTGTTGGGCGGCAAACGTAGGTTTCTGATACTCCGTGCATGGGATAAGGTCAAATTTATGTTCCATGGTTCGAAGCCAGTCATCAGCCTCCAATGGTTCATCTGCCTTGGTGAACACTGAGGGTCTTGTGTCTGTAAAATCAACATATGTAGCCTCCTGTCGGTTATGGTGGCATCCACGGTTTCCGTACATCTGATTCTGATTACTCTGAGCCATCTCATGAAGCAAACGAGAATTTTCAGCCGTCACATTGACAAGTGCAGTTATAGCATTAGCTAAATTGGTTGGAACTGGTGGCGGATCTGGAATACCATCCTCATCTTGTGAAGTTCCTAGAATAAACGAACCCCGTGTACGACGCATCTGCTCATAACAAACCAAACTTTATTCACATGTCTTTATTGAATTGTACCAAAGCTTACTCTAGACACATTCCATAGAGTTTACTAATGTACAAACAAACCCACGAGTACGAAAATAGAACTACATAACTTAAACTAAAGCTACTATTATACAACTCTACTCTTTTCCTCAATTTCTTCAAACTTTAGGCTCGGTATCCATTCTGGAATTATTACCGCCTTCATCATCACTTTCATCAATCATTACTAATTCTTTAGGATCTTCTTCTTCTTCTTCCTCTCTTGATTCATCATCATCGGCAAGGATGACACCGGGGTCCATGGCATTAGCTTGAGGCTCATGATTCGGATTTAGTAGATTGCTAAGCCTATGAACCTCCTCATGTAGATACGTATTATGTTCTTCTAAATCTTCTACATAGAATTCTAGCTCATGAGTTCTAGCTCTAGCTACATTTTCCCTGTGCTAAGCTTCATTTCTTCCTTCCACCATACGAACTAACATGCTTTCACAGTTCCTATGCGCGGTGGTGAGCTGCCTCAATTGACCCTGTAATTCTCCTATTTGTATAACATCCAAAGCCCTATCTCTCATAGATTGTGCTAACTCCATAGAAACCCTCAGTATCTCTGCCTGGGGATCAGGCCTAGAGCTGCTACTGCTAGCACCATCATTTCTAGGGGCAAGTTGGTGACGAGGAACTCCTTTGGGTCCGGTGGACTTACGGGGCGTCATCTTGGCACGAGCCATACTGTAGGAAGCCAATTTAATCCAAGTAAGACCATTTGATCAAAATCCAAAAAGTAGCTAAGATGGATTACATTCCTCCAACCAGACTCACTACTTAATTCCAGACTAAGAGGTGAAGGAAGTAACGAGTGAATTATTCCTGATGCATGAATCGTTCTTACGAACAAAAAACAGCAAAGTTTATAATACACATAAACAACATTTGTTTTTATATAGGGCATAGTATGATTACTACTCCACCACACAAAACCTTTTTAATCCAATAGGGAATGGTGAGAAAGAAATAAGATAAGTCTGAAGCAATTTGGACCAAATTAACAAGTTAAATTTAGTCATCCAAATCATTTTGAAGTTTTTGTAAAACAATACAACAAAAACCTTATAACGATCGCTCTGATACCATTCTGTGGCAGAACCTCCTAAGTTATAGGGCCCACATGCACCTATCACTGTCCGACGACCTTTGACATTTATGCATATGTTTCCAATAACTTAAAAAGATTGTCGGGTGTCCTCGGGGAACCCCGAATCATCCACGATTTCCGAGCAGGATCACGTTACAGAGTCATTGTAGTATTACAATATTTATTCAAATATCAAAACCAGAGTAAAAATAGCAGAAGTCTTACGATAACATAGTTCACAAACCAGTTGTTTCAAACCTAACAAACTAAGTTCGATAATTATTACAAACCATAGTAGTAGTGGAGTGGCATAATGAACATATACTTAACACACAAAATAAACATCCTGCCCAAGGATCACACATTTACTTCTCATCGTCAGAACGAACGATAGTCATGCAGCACAATCCAAAACAGATCTGCTCATGAAGCTCACCTGCAACAAGGGGTCAACGAACCCTGAGTACAAAAGTACTCAACAAGACTTAACCAAAATATTAACTGATAAACTCAGTAATACAGGCTCAGGGATTCAAGGTATAGCTTTAACAATGATCAAAGTTCTTTTGCGTAAAAGCTCTTTTAACAACATTCTTTATATAGAAAACTTCTCAAGAATTATATACAAAGCTGACACGATCCGCACTGAGATCATGAAACTTCATATCCAACACCTTTACAAGCCTTATTCAAGTTCCGGTTATTAATTCTACGACGATGAATAGTGAGTTGAGTCTCCATAACCAAGGAGCAACGACGATTCGAACCGATTAAGCCCAGCTGGGGATTCCAGACCACACGACATATGCAGGTCCCCGACTCACATATATCAACCTACCCTCGAATCCTCTAAAACAAGAATGGGTCTACGCCACCCGAGAATATAGTACTCCACCATTCCAGCCCATGGCCACGTGGGTACACGCTATTCCCGCCATCTCTCCACTCCCAGTGCGCGAGTAGCCATTCTCGTAATAGAATTTCCAAGTTCAGGCTTACCAGAGTATGTGGTTAGTACTACAAATTCTCACCTCATACAATTCAACAACGAACATGCCTTAATCGATACAGGCGGAAAGAACCCGCTCACAAGACCTCCATGTCTTGTGGCTCACACACACCGAGTCCGCCCGGTCTAGATTTATTACTCCACATTCCCATATCACATGCTAACAATATTGACCAATGTCCCATTTAAAACTTGCAGGTGGCAGGGGGTCACCCGACTTTCATCGTTCTACGCATAGCTAAGCAAAACTAGGCATATACAAGTTTAAAACTGGTAATATGGTAAATATGGAATAACAAGGGTGGTAATGCACCAATTAGGCTCTTACTTAACTCCTAATCACTTAATGCAGTAACGGAAAGCAAAACCAAAATTAATTTGTAAAACACAAGGTAGGGTTGTATGCATCCGGGGCTTGCCTTCGTTGACGGAAAAGTCCGGTTCCTACGACGTTACACAAGGATTCGATCCGACCTCAACAGACGGATTAACCTCCTCAACAGCTTGATTAACTACCACGTTTTCACCTTCGTTCACTACACGTAATAACAATGCCATGTTTAACATGATGTGGAATATGAAACATGATGCTCGATGATGGATGCAAAATTAACAATTTGAATACAACTTTCCTTCGTGGTACAGTTGCAAGTCAACCAACTAAATCCTTTTTCATAACACATACATCAATTGCCAAGGATCATCATCAACTAAGGACCCAAGGTCATCACTCAATCCAAAAGTCCAAACAAAAACCTAAATCATTAAAGGTTACTATTTGCTTTTATAAATTAATTATTTAATTCAAAATTATGAAATAAATCAACTTATTCTAATTGAGCTCAAAATTTTAGTACATGTTCATTACATGTTAACTAAGTGGCAAAACAAATTTCATAATTTTTGGATAAATAAATAAGCCTAGAAAAATCATGGAAATCCATTTATGAATTAATTGAGCAATTTTTACCATATTTAAAAATTACTGAAAAACATTATTTCATATTTTTCTTAAATACTATACATCACAGAGAAGTCACACAAAAATTTTCATAATTTTTGGAGCTTTAAATAAATCTATACAAAAATAACAAAAATAGATACTATTTAATCAAATCTGAAAATAGAAAAAAATCCATTTGAACGCTGAGTCACTGACAACGGGTCCCACATGTCATCTTCAACCTCCGACGTTGACTACGGCAGCGACGGCTCTGACCAGCGATTTCTCGCCGACGGTGAGATCAACGGCGACGGCCAACGTACCAAAATGATCACCAAGTCTTGGCGCATCAATTGACGTCCCTATCAGCACGGATTACGACCCTACACTAGCTCGTCGTCGGCCATGGCGGACGCGGTGACACGGCAGTGCTATGCCAGCGAAACGAAGCCGAAAATGGGGAAACAGATGGCATGGGAAGGTCCAGTAGCTCACCACGAACACGTTGGAGCAAAGAATGGGACCGGATGAGCTACGATGACACAGGTCGACGTTGACAGGGTTCACGGCGGAGCGATCTTCAACGACGGCGATGCTCCGGTAGCTGTGGTGGTCAAAATGAGAAACCAATGGGTCACAAAGCACTACATCATTGCAGCGAAGCCGAAGCAAGACTCGGCAAGGGCAGGGACTCACCGTAGCACGCTAGCCACGGCGACGCGGGCTCGACGGCGGGGCTGCCGGCCGTGGAGAAGAAACACGATGAGCGGTGGTTCCCAGCGAAATTAAGCTGAATTGATGGGTTGGCTGAGCGCGTAAGGCTAAAGTAGAGCTGGGACTAGCTTATCAGTGATAGTGGAGCACGACAACGATGGCACGGGCTCGCCGGAGTGGAGCAGCGGCGACGGGAAAACGGAGCAAGGGAGAAGGGCAACGATGATGGCGGCTCAGGCTTAAAAGGATGGCCAGGAAGCTCAAGGAAGCCACGACGAAGCCTTCAGCGCGCCAACGCGATGCCCAGACAGCCACGCGCGCGACTGGAAGCAAGCCGAAGCTCGCCGGCGGTGTAGCGCAAGCGGTGAACACTGTTCATCGAAATTACAAGTTTGCCATTCGCCAAAATTCACAAATTACTCCCAAATTTTCATAACAACTCAAAAATCTCTAAAAATAAAAGTTGTTCAAAATCAAAAGTTCTACAACTTTGCTTTTATAACCATTTCCTAATTCGGTCTAGATTTTGAAATGAACTTTTGAATTCAAATAGGGAAATTTAACGAATTACGCCTTTTTGAATTACTCAAAAATTTTCTAAACAACTTGAAAAACTCCAAAAATAAACTTTGTATAACTTGCCAAGATCTACACTTTTGCTTTTGGGCCCAACCCCAAAATATACTTAGATTTTGAAATGGATTTTCAGGGTAGGATTTAAATGTTGAAAAGCGGGGTTTTCTCAAAAAATTCAAAATCCAAACAAACATTGAACTTGAGTCAAACAATACATTGCAACACATACCACATAAATATAAACTTGTATTAGTGTATGCATCTCAAAGTTTTCACCAAATGCCAAATGCTTTGCAATGCATATGATGACATGTCAGATTTTAATATTTAAACACCCGAGGTGTTACAAATTGAAGAGGAGGCATGAGGAGGGGAAACTTACGAAGACGATGTGTCTCGTAGTTAAAGAGCGCCCCCTTGGTACACCCTAAAAATTGATTTCTCAAATTTAGTAATTAAATTGAGCATTTTTTGGTGCATTTAATGTAGGTCAAATAATAATTTTTGTTTAACTAAAATTAATATAAGGTTTAGAAACTTCTATGATGGATTCATGATGGTTGCATTTCTTTATTTGAGTGAAAAATGAATTATAAAGTTCATTTAAGCATGGAATAGGGTATTCTCTATTTAAAGAGGTGAAGCTTCAAAATCGTATTTCAAAAAGTAATTCTAACAATACGTTAAACTTTTAGTTTGAAAAGTTTATGAAAATGTATTCAAAACTAAATTACAAACTATGTTGAAAAAGGTTTCCAAAAGAGTTTAATTTGACCTTCAAATTTGTTTCAAATCTAATATCAAAATATAATTTAATTGGTTTCAAAAGGGGCTACAAAATAAGTTGAACACTATTTTTGAAAAATTTACAAAAGTTAAAATCTGTCATGAGCCAAAATTCCTCTTATTCCATCCTTTTCCTTTTCTTTTTCAGCCTGCTCCTAGTTTCTCTATGGGCTGAGCCCAACTCATCTCTAGGCTTCCTTTCTCCTCAGCTAGGCTGCGGCCCAAGCCAGTGGCGCCACTAGCCCAACAGGCAGCCCACCCATACCTCCTCCACCCCACTCTCACCCACAGGCGGGCCTAGGCTCCACTTTCACTGATCAGTGCGACCCGTATGTCATTCCCAACCTCCACCAACGTCCCTTCTCTGTTTGGACGAGCAGAGCTCGATAACCAACATGGAAGCCCCGGCCTCTCCTCTTTCCCTCCCCGAAATCAAGCGCCATCAAAGCCCCACGTTAACGCCCCTCTTCACTCCTTTCCATCACACCACATCTAATTCTGCATGCAGAAACCGCCGGAAAACATTGATGGCAATGAACCGAGCTCTATTCCCGTCCACGTTCATCGTTCCTCTCCCTATAAAAACTGGACCGATCTCGCAGGCGCACGCTGCTGCTCTAGCGCACCTCCCCACACTTTCTCTCCCGCGCCAGCCCCCAACTTCCACCGTCGCCACCATTGACGGACGACGGCTCGAGCTCATCGATCTCCCACCTCCCACCACCTGTGGCCTCGATCGGTTCTTCTGGCATCGCAGGGTGGCCATGAGCTCACCCCGCTGCTCCTCATCATCGATCTATGGCCGCATCATCGAACTCCACCGAGCTCTGCCACCACCGTCCTCCCGCACCTCATCGTCGTTCGTCATCTCCAGGCCACCCCGAGCCCTCCTTCTGCTTTGGTTAGCACCGCTGCGTCATGCCGCCTCTGCCGCGCTACACCACTCGGGTCAGGACGGTGCCGCGTGGTGACATTCCGACCTCGCCGGAGCTCCCTACCACCACCGTCCGCGTCTGACCAACTCCCTCCATCTCCGTTCTGCAGCGACCATCGCGAACTCCACCATCGACTGAGCGGTGAGCCTCTCCATCTTCTGCGCTCTTTCGCAATGTTCGTAGTGTCTTCCAAGCTTGCATCGGCGAAGTTCCACAGCGGGTAGCCATGGCGCCGCCGCCGACACCGTGTCCCAAGTCTGCTGAACAAGCATGCTAGCTCTTGCACCCCGCCTCCCGACGCGGACGCACGCACACACACGCGCGACACCGCGTGAGCGAGCGCTGCTAGCAATCCGCCGTGCATGCCCATCTTTGCTCTTGCTAGCTTGATGATGCAATCGTGACATCACACATTTATGACTGTTTTTCTTTAGAAAAATAAATCTAGAAATACAACTCCAAATACACCAGTGTGGACATGGTCCATGGTGGACTGTTCTCACAGCACCTCCACCGTTCCACGGCCCGCAGACTCGGTCTACAGTATAGCACATGCGCACCTTGCGTTCTAACCCCTAAACTTATCTATAATCGAACTACTATTTTGCGAGTCTTGTATATCTTCCATGCTAGCCCCTAGAAGCTATAGTTAATCATGTTTTGGCCCAGTACAGAAATGTTTTCAACGTTATAAATATTTGTTTCCATAAAATATTAATGTTGTATAAATATACCTTTTATATGAAATGTTTATAAATATATTTTAGATATATTTTGTCTTAGTAAAAGTAACTCTAAAAAAATAAATTTATATATATTTTATATATCTACAAAAATATTAATACCATGCTTTTCTTTTATAAAACTATTTAGAGACATGTTTTCAATATCTTGTCTTCATAAAAATAATTATGAAAATAATCTATTTTGCTTTATGAAAGAATTATAAAAGAGATGTGTATTTTGGTTTCCATATAATCGTTAATGATGCCATAAAAATTATATCTATGATGACACTAAAGTTTTCCTATTTATAAATTAATTTAAAAAAACAAAAGACCTTTTTAGCTTTATAAAATATAGTTTTGTGGTCTAAATATTTACACTTTGGACCCTGTCTTTTGAAAAGTAACTACAACTAAATCCTTTTAGTTATTATAGACAAATCTCCGAAACTTCAAAAGCTTATAACTTTTTAACCGTAGTTTTGTTTTAGTTGGTTCTTGCACTAACGAGTTCATAGCGACGAGTAGTATAGGTTAGTTATCTTTATAGTATGCTTTTGTAATGATTGGTGTACTATTTTTAGGTATTTGTGATGCTTGTACCAGTGGATTGCTATCGTTAGAAGAGGAGCTCTGTAAGAATATCAAGAAGTTGGATAGCAAGCTTTTGAAAGGCAAGTGTAAATGAGTACCCTTGTTACCTAATAACCTTATATTCACATTTCATGTGCATGTGTCTAATTTGATGAACCCTTAAGGACTTTACCAAGAACTATTGTACCATGTATTCCTTGATTACCTTTGGGTTTATGCATATGGGTAGTTGCTTAGTCTGCAATCACCAAACTATATAATGTTAATCTTGACTAATGGATTATGGAATCAATGTTAAAAAGGTGTTTTTTAGCAACATGGACAGAAGGGGGCTAGAGCATTGGGCCTTTTTGGGTGCTCTAGTCTGTCCTCCGTAAGGACTGAATCTTAAAGCGGCAACTCAAGACTTATTGTACAGCCATGAGAACTACATGGCTCTAGTCTTAGCCTAGTATCTTGATCTGTTCTAGTTCATCAACAGCTTACTGAAAGGGCAAAAGAGGGGCACTAGTTGGTATGTTTCTTTCCCTGCCAGGGTGTGTACTATGCCACAACAATGAGTGTCACTCCTGGAGGAGGGCTGCATATGGCTAGATGGCTGAAACCTTAGCAGTTGCTACTTATTAGAACGACTAGTGAAAAGCTTCGTAGTGATCCCTGCTGACTTATCTTGGAAGCGAGCCAAGAGGCTGATCACCTCGGGCAAAGGGTAATCACGGCTCATGGTGAAAGTGTACAAACTCTGCAGACTATAAAACTGATATATCAGTCGTGCTCACGGACACGAGTGGTCTGGATCCTTTTCAAGATAGATGGTTCTATGGATGGTTTGGGATATGATCAACCTTGATGTTAAATATACTTTCACCTTGGGAGCTTAAGCATAACCTAGCGACATAAGTTTAACAAATAAAATATGACTAACTAAAAGTGCTTACTATAGCTCAGCCATGTCTAGCCTTTTGAGCCTTGCATCCCCTCATGTTATACTCGTTGAGTATGGTACGCTCATAGTTACTTTATAATCAACAAAAATCTTGGATGGGTACCAGATGGTGGATCAAGTGAAGAGTTTATTATGGAGTCCATGAGTACCAGGCGAGTGTTTTCCCTAGTCAACCGTCTCTGTGGAGTATGGAGTCCCAAAGAGAAGATTTAGAATAGTTTTTGCTATGCTTCTGTAATAGTTGTAAGTCCTGTTGTAATTATGTTTGATATATAATAAATCATTGTTCTTGATATTCTCCATATTTGTCGCTATATGTGTCATGTGGACATCCTAAGCATACATATAGTTAGCGCTTGGTATTCTTTGAAAAACTAGGTGCGATAGAATGGTATCGGAGCAGTGTTAACTATAGGAGGCATGCCTAGATAGCACTAGTCGTGTTTTAAACCTATTTTGCTATAAAATTAATTTTACACATCCTTGACTCTTTTAATTGACTATTCTCAACCTTGACCAATTGTATCTCCTCCTTGATAGTCCTTTGTGCTATTCTTATCTTGTCCCCCTCCTTGAACTTTTTCTTTTGGTTCTTTCCTAAAAATTTCCTAAACTTACCCTAGTTCAAAATTCGAGGCATTGTCATGAAGTCAATCCCTTAAGAAAGCCTACCAAGTAATTGTAAGAAATGATTAGCGGTGAACTTCTATGGAGTGCTTGTATTGCTTGTACTTATGTTTTTGCGTGATTTGAATTCTTTGTAATGAGTGTTGATGTGTTGTGGACTTTTATCCGCAATGACATCAGTTGTTTTTAGCAAACTGATTAATAGGATAGTGGGGGTAGTGTCGTCGATCTCTCATCCTTGCTTTCTTTTGATCTATCCTAAACCTTGTCATCTTGTCTCTTATATCCTCACATGACTTACAATCATCGATCCTTGGTCATGCTCCTTGTTAAATGCCAGATGTCAAGCTCAAGAAGTGATTGAAAGCATCTAGGCCCCTTGTTGGGTTTCAGTGATTAATGACAATACAAGATTACTATGACTAACATGTGTTTTGCAGAGGCAATTAAGTTAGGTCATGGTAATGGAGATCAATTGGGCAATCAAGGTTGTCATGCCCCTACGATGAAAATCATTTCAGTTTTCAAAGGATGGACGACAAGGTTAAGGATGACTAGTTCTAAGTGTCGATTGGAGTTGGAGTGACACTTAGAGTAGTTTAGGACTTTGTTTTTCCTTTGGCCATACTATTAAGGGGGGTATGGACGGGTAGCTTGACCTAGGTAAGTCTAGTGAGTTAAGTGTGGTGCACACTTATTA
Source organism: Miscanthus floridulus (assembly GCF_019320115.1). NCBI lineage: Eukaryota > Viridiplantae > Streptophyta > Magnoliopsida > Poales > Poaceae > Miscanthus > Miscanthus floridulus. Next base: position 36,309,327 of record NC_089585.1, read on the forward strand.
AAACTAGCACTAGGTAGCTCCACAACAACCCTATGATCCTATGGAGCAAACTTCATTCACATATGTTCGAGAGTTGGAAGTGAATGGAGCGTCAAATGCTGATCAGACACTGGCTCCGGTGTGACCGGACGCTGGCCATAGGGTCCGGTCAGTACATTTGATCAAGGTGATTGCATTCGGTGCGATCAGATGCTGGAGTGGTCAAGTGACCGGACGCTGAGAGGCAACGTCCGGTCGACTCCAGTAAGGTTCTATAGAAGGAAATCTGTGACCAGACGTGTTCAGTCAATACTGACCGGACCCTGAGGATCCAGCGTCTGGTCGAGTACAGTAAGCATCCAGTGAGGGTTTAACATGACCGGACGCGTCCGGTCAGTGGTGATTGGACCCTGCTAGCGTCCGGTCAACACTTAAACACTGGTGTGTGTGGGTTGAACTAATCGGAGCGTCTGGTCAACATGACCAGAGCGTCCGGTCACCCCGTAGAGGCACATAACTATTCGTTTTTCAGGCTGCCTTATAAATAGAAGCTCCACTCATGTGTGGAGTCACTTTTGCTCATTCCAATAGCTGAGAAACATGTTTGTGAGTGCCAAGAAGAGTAAGGTCCTAGTGAGGTGATTGAGATTCGTGAATCCAAGAGAGTAGCCTCATTAGTGAATCAAGAGTAGCAAAGTGTGCATCCACTGTTCTCATTAGGCTTCGCTTGGTCAAGTGAGAGTTCATGCTTGTTACTCTTGGTGATCGCCATCACTAGATGGCTTGGTGGTGATTGGGAGCTTGGTGATCACCTGGCGGAGCTTGTGGGTGACCCAACTCAAGTTGTGAGCGGTTTTGGGTGATTCGCCATGACGGAGTGTCAAAGAATCAACCCGTAGAGAGCACTTGATCCTTGCACGGATCAAGGGGGAGCTACACCCTTGCGCAGGTGCTCCAATGAGGACTAGTGGGGAGTGGTGACTCTCTGATACCTCGGTAAAACATCGCCGCGTTCCTCTCTCTCTCTATTTACTTCGAGCATTTACTTCGAGCATTTACTTTGAGCAATTCAATACTTGTCTTTACATTCATAGAATTGCCATGCTAGAGTAAGTTTGGAACATAGGTTGCAAGTCTGTTATGCGTTAGATTAATAGAAATATTTTTCTAGGCACAAGGGGTTAATTGGGCTAACCGTATGATTTAATTATTGCAAGAAAATTTAGAATTAGCCTAATTCACCCTCCTCTTGGGCATCTTGATCCTTTCAATTGGTATCAGAGCCTCATGCTCATGTTTTTAAGCTTAACCGCTTAGAGCAAGATGTCTCACAGGAATGGACCTCCTCCTATCTTTGAGGGAGATGACTTTCCATATTGGAAAATCCGCATGGAGGCGTACTTAGAAGCTCTAGACGTTGGTATTCTTAGAGCCACCTCACAAGGCTTCCCAAAACCTCAGGATGCTACTAACTTACAAGGCGATGAGGTAAATTATAAAAAATGGAATACAAAGGCTCGAAACACCATCTTTAGAGGCCTTTGCAAAGATGTGTTCAACCGTGTAAGGAACCACAAAGACGCCCATGCACTATGGTCGGACGTTTGTGCACTCCATGAGGGAACCAAGAGTGAGCATGAGGAACGCTATCATCTTATGATTAAAAAGCTAAATTCATTTGAGATGCTTCCCAAAGAATGTGCTAATGAGATGTATTCACGTTTGAATGTTCTTGTAGAGGAAGTCAATGGGCTTGGACTTACTCAAATGTCACCATCCGACGTTGTGAGAAAGATCTTGAGTGTCCTCCCCATTAACAAATATGGGCATATTGTGACCGTGTTATACCAAGGTGATCTTTCCACCAGTACACCGACACAAATCTTGGGAAAGATAAATGCTCACGAGATGTACATGCACATCACGCCATAAGATGGCTCATCCTCTACCAAGAAGAAAGATAAGGACTTAGCATTCAAAGCTAGCCAAGACAAGGGCAAAGCAAGACTTGAGTATGAGAGCTCAAGTGATGAAGAAGATAAAGATGAAAATCTTGCTCTCATGGTGAAGAAAGCCGCCAAGATGCTAAAGAAGCTAAACAAGAGTGGCATCAAGTTCAACGGCAAGAAGAAGAAGTTCTTCACAAGCTCTAGAAGAAAGCCAATCTCTAAAATGGATTGCTTCAATTGTGGTGAACTTGGTCATCTAGCACATCAATGCCCCAAGCCCAAGAAAGACAAGTTCAAGAACAAGAACAAGGGCAAGAAAGATGACTCAAGTAATGAAGATGAAGATGAGAAGAAGAACAAGCCATACAAGAAGAGAGATGGCAAAAAGAGGGACTTCCACAAGAAGAAGAAGAGTGGAAAGGCCTACATCGTCGGTGATTGGCTCATGGACATTGATTCATCTAGTGGATCATCCGATGATGATAGTGACAATGAGAAGGTGGCCGCCATTGCTATTGATCTTCCATCTTCATCGCCACCATCGCCATCATCCTCTACACACCTATGCCTTATGGCTAAGGGTGAACGCAAGGTAACTAATAATGATGATAGTAGTGATGATGAGCAAGCTAGTGATGATGATAGTGATAGCGATGATGATGATTCACCTTCATATGATGATCTTGTCAAAATACTAAGAAAATACACTAAGATCATTAGAAAGAGTAGAGCTAAAAATGAAAAGCTTGATGCTAAAAATGATTCACTCTTAGCAAAGTGCGATACATTGGAAAAGGCTAATGATGAGCTTAGAGAAACTAATGATGCTATATTATCCAAACTCAAGGAGCTTAAATCTTCTAAGAAAGAGCTTAAAGATAAACATGGTAAACTTGAGTGGGTGCACAATGAGCTCATCACTAGCCACAACAAGCTAAAAGATGAGTATACAACTCTTAAGATCAATCATGATACTCTTGTTATTGCTCAAGAATTTTTACCAAATGAGCCACATGATGCTACTAACCATGTTGTTAAGATTGATATAGCTACATCATGTGATGATTTGATTGATGAGAGCATTGAGCAAGGATCTAGTGGCAAAGGCAAGCAAGTGGTTGAGTGCAATGACTATGATGAATATGTCAAGCTCAAGAACACAAATGAAAAGCTCATGAAAGATCTTGAAGAAATGAAAAGCCACAACACCATTGTGCTAGAAACTCTTGATCATGACAAAGAGTTGATCCTTGAGAATGAGAAGCTCAAAGAAGAAAACAAGAAGCTCAAGGAAGAGAAGAAAGATGATGCTCTAAAGGAAGAAAATAAGAAGCTCAAGTTGGAGAAAGAGCATCTCAAGAATGGGATTGAGCAAGTTTGCTAGAGGCAAGCACCTCCAAAGTGAGCTACTCATAAATACCATCATGAAGATGGATAGAAGTGGCATTGGATATGTGGCAAGTGTAGAGAAGAAGGTTCAAGTTCAACAACAACAATCAAAGCCAAAGCCAAAGCCAAAAAGATATTTTGAGTGTGGACAAGAAGACCACTTTGCTCATGAGTGCCAAACTCCACCGCCACAACCCTTGCCCAAGCATGCTAGACCCTTTGCCTTCAATGCTCACTACATGCTTAGAAAGGACTCTAGTGGAAAGATAAAAGTCATGTTCTTAGGACCCCCTAACAAGAATAGTCCTAAGAAGATTTGGGTGGCTAAGTCACTTGTTGAGAAGGTGAAGGGCCCTCAACAAGTTTGGGTTCCTAAAGCTTGAATCTCTTGTGTGTAGGTGAACTACAAGACTGGTGTAAGTCATTGGGTTATTGATAGTGGTTGCACTCAACATATGACCGGTGATCCTTGTATGTTCACCTCACTAGATGAAGAGGTAGATGGACAAGAGAAAATAACATTTGGAGATAACTCTAAGGGCAAGGTTAAAGGATTGGGCAAAGTGGCAATATCAAATGATCATTCCATCTCCAATGTGTTATATGTTGCTTCATTGAGCTTCAACTTGCTATCCATTGGACAATTGTGTGATTTGGCTTCTAATGCTTGTTCACCAAGAAGGAGGTTGTTGTATCCAAGGTAGATGATAATCAAGTGATATTCAATGGATTTAGATACAACAACTTATATCTAGTGGACTTCACCTCCGAAGATGCAAATTTGAAGACTTACCTATTCACCAAAACAATACTTGGGTGGCTATGGCATAGAAGACTTGCTCATGTTGGGATGAGCTCACTCAAGAAGCTTATGAAGAATGATTTGGTGAGAGGGTTAAAGGATGTGAAGTTTGAAAAGGACAAGCTTTGTAGTGCATGTCAAGCAGGCAAGCAAATTGCAAATACTCATCCAACCAAAGCTTTTATGTCAACCACAAGAGTGCTAGAACTCCTACACATGGATTTATTTAGACCAACAACATACAAGAGTTTGGGAGGGAATCTCTATTGTCTTGTGATTGTTGATGACTATTCAAGGTATACATGGGTATTCTTCCTTCATGACAAATCCGAAGTTGCATCTTGCTTCAAGAAGTTTGCTAAGAGAGCTCAAAATGAATTTGAAGTGAAGCTCAAGAAGATAAGAAGTGACAATGGAAAAGAATTTGACAACACAAACATTGAAGCTTATTGTGATGAAGTTGGGATCAAGCATGAAGTCTCTGCAACTTATACTCCTCAACAAAATGGTGTAGTTGAGAGGAAGAACCGGACTTTGATCACTCTTGCAAGGACAATGCTAGATGAGTACAACACCCCCGAAGCTCTATGGGCGGAAGCAATCAACACCGCATGCTATGCATCAAACCGCCTATTCCTTCAAAAGTTCCTTGGCAAGACACCTTATGAGTTGCTCAATGGGAAGAAGCCGGACGTCTCCTTCTTTAGGGTGTTTGGTTGCAAATGCAACATCTACAAGAAGCGGCAACACATAGGGAAGTTTCAAAGACATTGTGATATTGGTTTTCTTATTGGTTACTCATCAAAGTCCAAAGCATATAGAGTATTTAATCATGCCACCGGCTTGGTTGAAGAAACATATGATGTAGAATTTAATGAATCTAATGGCTCCCAAGGAGCACATGAGAATCTTGATGATGTAGGTGATGAACCATTGAGGGAGGCTATGAAGAATATTCCGGTGGGAGACATCAAGCCAAAAGATGATGAAGATGATGTACAAATCATTGATCAACCTTCTTCATCAAGTGTGCCACAAGATGGTGAAAAAGATGAGAGTAGAAAATGAAGATACTCATATCTCCCATGAGCAAATGGTGGTACAAGCACAAGATGTTGATGCTCCACAACCTCCTCCTCAAGTGGTCAATAGAAGAAATACACCTCTCCTATAAGATCATCCACAAGATCTCATCATAGGGAGTCCATCAAAGGGTGTATTGACTCGATCTCAAAAACTTACTTCATTTATTGCTCATCACTCTTTTGTCTCTTGCTATGAGCCTACCAAGGTAGAAGAAGCTCTTAAAGATTCAGATTGGATAAATGCCATGCATGAAGAGTTGAATAACTTCACTTGCAATGAAGTTTGGACTCTTGAAGAGTGACCAAAAGGTGCAAGAGTCATTGGAATAAAGTGGGTGTTCCACAACAAGCAAGATGATCAAGGTGTTGTTGTGAGGAACAAGGCAAGACTAGTAGCAAAGGGGTTCTCCCAAGTTGAGGGTTTGGATTTTGGAGAGACCTTTGAACCGGTTGCAAGATTAGAAGCCATCCGTATCCTACTTGCATATGCATCACATCATGAAATGAAACTATATCAAATGGATGTGAAAAGTGCATTTTTAAATGGCTTTATTAATGAACTAGTCTATGTTGATCAACCTCCTAGGTTTGAAGACCCTAGATATCCTAATCATGTTTATAGGTTGTCCAAGGCACTATATGGGCTTAAGCAAGCCATAAGAGCTTGGTATGAGCGCCTTCGGGGCTTCCTCATTGAGAAGGGCTTCACCATTGGGAAGGTTGACACCACACTATTCACCAAGAAGCTTGATGGGCATATCTTCATTTGTCAAGTATATGTTGATGATATCATCTTTGGATCATCAAATGAAGACTCATGCAAAGAATTTGGTGAATTGATGTCGAAGGAGTTCGAGATGTCCATGATTAGTGAGCTTACATTCTTTCTTGGTTTTCAAGTCAAGCAAATGAAAGAAGGCATCTTCATCTCTCAAGAGAAATACACAAAAGATCTTCTCAAGAGATTCAAGATGCATGAATGTAAGCCAATCAAGACACCAATGCCTACCAATGGACATCTGGACCTAGATGAGGGAGGTAACCCGGTTGATCAAACTCTCTACCGTTCTATGATTGGTAGCTTGTTATATTTAACCGCATCTAGGCCCAACATCATGTTTAGTGTGTGTATGTGTGCTAGATTTCAAGCTAATCCTAAGCAAACACATTTAATTTCTGTAAAAAGAATCCTTAGGTATCTTAAGCACACACCAAGCATTGGCCTTTGGTATCCCAAAGGAGCTATATTTGAACTAGTTGGCTATTCTGATTCAGATTATGCCGGTTGTAAAGTTGATAGAAAGAGCACATCTGGAGGGTGCCATTTGCTTGGTAGATCACTTGTGTCTTGGTCCTCCAAGAAACAAAATAGTGTGGCTTTGTCCATTGCTGAAGCGGAATACATTGCCGCGGGTGCTTGTTGTGCACAAATTTTACACATGAAACAAACTTTGCTAGACTATGGTGTAGTTCTAGAAAAGGTACCTCTTTTGTGCGACAATAAAAGTGCAGTAAAACTTGCAAATAATCTGGTTCAACACTCTCGCACCAAGCACATAGATATCCGCCATCACTTTCTAAGAGATCATGTTGCTAAAAATGATATATCACTAGAAGGTGTAAGAACTGAAGATCAATTAGCGGATATCTTCACTAGACCGCTAGATGAGGCTACATTTTGTAGATTACAGAATGAGCTCAATGTACTTGATTTTAGTAACTTCACTAAAAATTGAGCTTGTGTTGTCCCTTGCATTCATTGTAATATACAACATGTTTGATTTTTGGTAATGCATATAGGGCTTGTCTAACATGGTTAAGATAACCGCCGAAAAGCGTGTGAAGAAGCTTAACCTTGGATCAAACTAGACAAGCAACTAGATTTACTTACAAAGTATTGCATATGCATGGATGTTGTTTTGTCGTTTTGTTCCATTTGCCCTCTTATTGCCTATTTTCTTAAAATGAATTATAGCCTAAGGCAAAATATTTTGAAAAACTTGAGGGTTTGAGAGAGCTCACTCACATCAGTCCCAATTGGTGTTTATTTGGATCTTATTTATGTTGAGACTTGATTGGGAATAGGCAGCGTGGAGGAACATTGAAGATTTGCTAGAAAAGAGTGACCGAACGCTGCACCGGACTCTACTGTCCAGCGTCCGGTCAGTTCACAGGAGGTGAATAGAAGCTGAAGGAGTGACCGGACTCTACGTTTGAGCGTTCGGTCAGGAAGGGTTCCAGCATCCGGTCGATCTACATGGTGTTCAAGGCAACTGATCGGACCCTACCTGTGTCTGGTCATGGACCACTGGACGCGTCCGGTCATGATTCCAGAGGATTTGGACCTCTCTGGAATCGACCGGACGCTGGGTGGTAGCATCTAGTTGCTACCACCAGAGCGTTCGGTCAGTAGATCTCGTGCGGCTTTAGGTCTCTCATCTCTATTTCCATTTCTGTCATTAGGGGGACCCTCATATAACCTGATTCATCTCACACCGTTGACCTAACCCTGCGCCACCGTGCTCATATCAATGAGTCTTCCTCGTTCCACGCCGCCGCACACCCTAGTCATCAGAGTGTAGCCTGCGCTTGCCCTAGGTCTACGACCACATGCCACCATAGCCGTGCGCTGCCGTGACCGAGCGCCACCATAGCCGCATGCCACCGAGCGCCGAGCACCATGCACCGCCGTGTCCGTGCGTCCATGCCATCTCCAGGCGCCCACGCATGCCACCGTCTACGCCTGAGCCACCATGTAGAGCTCCACCGCTGTCCACTTCTCGCATGCCCATCCACTTCTCGCGCGCCTGCCATGCCCCTTGCCACTGCAAAGCTCTCACAGCATTGGTAAGGACATGCCCTAGCATCCTCTTCATTTGATCTAGATCATTTTCAATGCTTTGACCTAAATTGCAACTAGGGTCATCAATTCACCGCTCCACCCTAACCCTAGCCGGTTCCGAAGGTTCCCCACGTGACGTCTATTCTCTTCTCGTATCGTCGGTTTGTCAGGTAGCAAGCAGTCATTTCTATTTCGTACCTACATTGCTTGCTCTCATAGGGTTTCGCATCTTTTAGATATATTGTATTTACTTGTATATCCATCTATTCCATCGTGCAGTGAGTCGATGCCATTGAGGTGACAGGTGCAGTTGTCAGTTAACTCGGAGCCAAGCTCATGAGTACAGATCGAGGCCAAGCCTCAAAAGTGTTAGTGGAAAGTTGATCTTGACAGTGGTAGTTTTTCTCTTGTCAGATCAGATGGCTCACACCAAGAATGTTGGTGGTGGTCCAGGAGATGACGATCGGAGGCCCCCGCCTCGCTTGCCTACAAGAACCAAAGGCAAGGCGACGAAGCATGTTACATCTAAGAAGCACAAGTACCCCGACATAGAGACAGCGAGAGCAGCAGTAGTTGCTGAGGCCGCAGAACGTGTCGAGAGAGGTGGTGCTCATAGTGGTGTTGTCATTGTAGATCAGTAGCTTACACCAACACAGAGGGTAGTAGTTGAGGAGGCTGAGCGTTGTCATGGTGGTCCACCTAGGACTATCATGATGGCAGGACATCGTCTGGCTATTGAGGAGCCTCGACCTCAGGGGGAGTCCCAGCAGGAGCCACAGCAGCAGCCTCCACTAGCAGAGCCTTGGCCAGCTCAAGAGACTCAAGAGGGCCAGTAGGCCGAGGAGACTAAGCAGGCACCCCAGCTACGTCGCTCTAGTCATACCCATGTTCTAGTCTCACCGAGGCCGCTGACATAGTGGAGGGGATCGCGTCCACTGCCTAGACCACAGGGTCCGCCTCTAGTGGTACAACTTGACTTGAGGCCCGCCACAGCCAGGCAGGTTCAGCAGCTAAGATTTGTAGAGTTTGAGGTGTGGTTTCCTCTGAGGAGGGATGAGAGAGCAGTAGAGGGTTTCTACACGCCACTACAGGAGGATTTCTACAATGCTTATCTCAACAGTGGGGCAGTCTTCCAATCTCAGAGAGTCTGTAGTATTGAGGCTATTATGGTAGCAGCTAGAGAGCATATCCGCCCCTACTTATCACATTTGCTGAGGCTGACAAATCTGATTGGGCGGACTGGACTGTATGTACCATCTTAGGTTTGGAAGTTTTATGCTTTGCTCTACATTGACCTGCAGCATAACTTCATACACTTTGCATTCAGAGGTAGAGACTACAGGGTAATGAGTTTTAGGGCCGGGGAGATACTGAGGCTATAGGGGTAGCCTGTTAGGTTACATGAGGTATGTTATGGACAGCAGGAGCCTCCCAGGCGTCCTCATGGAGGGTTGGTGCCCCCTACTGATCTTGTGCGACATTGCTTCAAGGAGCCCTTTGGTGAGGGGTCGAGGAGGAACCCTAGTGACCTTACTCCTATAGCTCGAGTGCTAGAGGCCATCATTAGGAGGACACTACTTCCTAGGTTGGGATACAGAGAGGGTCTGACTCGCCTACAGCTCTGGCTCCTTAATGCCCTGATGCAGCAGACCGTGTTCGACATTTGGGACCTAATTCTATCAGAGATGGAGGATACTATAGCTGAGGGCTTCAAGGGTCGCAGGCAGCTTCCGTATGCACATTGGATCATATTCCTGATGCTCAAGGCTATGTAGGTTAGGACCCCAGAGATGGTTGCAGAGTACAAAGGTGCCACCACATAGTTTCTAGCTTATAACATGGCATAGAGGATCAGGCACAACATACCACAAGCACCCACTCAGCCCAGCCATCATATAGATGTTCCAGAGTCAGCAGCTCAGTAGGACGAGATTATTAGAGGCATAGCCGCTACTGAGGAGGAGCAGCTTGAGGCACAGCAGGAGGTGATAGAGTCTAGTGATAGTTTGAATGATGACTACCAGTCGATTCCTCAGATGCCTCCATGTAGACATGATGCAGAGGTTGACAGTTCCAGCTTAGCTCCACCTACACCGTAGATGGACCCCGCTTTGATTGCTATTCTTGAGCGGATGCAGTAGGATCAGGCACGATAGGCTCAGGAGACCGCTGCCAACTTTGCATAGTTTTAGGCTCATCAGGATGAGTTCTAGCGACAATAGCAGATCCTCTAGCAGCAGCAGCAGTTACTCATGCAGCAGCAGCTTATGAGATTTATGTAGCATGTAGTAACAACACTTAGGGCTCCACTACCATAGCCTGCACCCTAGCTTGCTCAGCCTGCCACCACTTCGATGACTCCAGTAGTACAGCCCAGTGGGCTTTAGAGTTAGGGATAGCCTCTAGCTCTGTTTGCCTCCCCCATAGTATAGGTGTCCTAGTGGTTATCCTCGCCTATGGTAGCTCCGTAGTTCACACCATATCATATGGGCTTCTCACTAGATTAGTCATCCTCGCTATTTGTGCCTAACATGTCAGTCTCTAGGAGTCTTGGAGCATCCTTCAGCGAGTTGACAAGCATGCCCACACTACCACATATGCATACCGTCGGTCCTTCTATAGCAGCCCCTATCGCTGTGACTACTCAAAGGCTCCCTTCGTCTATCGCCTCTTCAAATCCTACGACAGATGTACTAGCAGCATCACAGGCAGCACCTACCCTAGCTCAGACCCAGACCACTTCAGGGACACTTCCAACCATAGAGGGTCAGTCAGTATAGAGCTCAGGGTCAGATGATGATGGCGCCCAGTTTCATCTTGCTCCTCGTACCTCAGCGCTTGGCTCATCCGCTGTAGCCCCACCGACCGACCCTTAGGTTTTGGTGTTTAACGCCAAAGGGGGAGAGGGTTCGAGTATGTAGACTCAGGGGGAGCGATGTTTAGGGGGAGCTAGTTATCTATTATTAGCCTATTATATACATTTGGAGTTTTATTTATGAGATACACTATTACTATTATGCATTCGTGTGTTACTTTCATGCATATTATTATATCTATGTGATAGTGATATCTACATGATTGTGATACATGACATGTGTGCTCTCTACTTTGTATTCATTGGAATGTCATATCACTTGTGTTATGCTCATTTGCTTTGCTTCCGCGTTTATACTCTGATGCAAATGAGCTTTATTACTTGTACTCATGCTTATTTCATATCTTTTGAGTACATCGTGTTGGCATGGGTCATATAAGCTTGCCTAACTCTTTTGTTCTTATTAACAAAAGCTTATATGAACCAAGCATAACAAAAACCTCACTCTTTCACATACTCGAGGTGGTATTGTCATCAATCACCAAAAAGGGGGAGATTGACAGCATCTAGGCCCCTTGTTGGGTTTCGGTGATTAATGACAATACAAGATTACTATGACTAACGTATGTTTTGCAGAGGCAATTAAGTTAGGTCATGGTAATGGAGATCAATTGGGCAATCAAGGTTGTCATGCCCCTACGATGAAAATTATTTTGGTTTTCAAAGGATGGATGACAAGGTTAAGGATGACTAGTTCTAAGTGTCGATTGGAGTTGGAGTGACACTTAGAGTAGTTAGGACTTTGTTTTTCCTTTGGTCATACTATTAAGGGGGGTATGGACGGGTAGCTTGACGTAGGTAAGTCTAGTGAGTTCAGTGTGGTGCACACTTGTTAAAACTAGCACTAGGTAGCTCCACAACAGCCCTATGATCCTATGGAGCAAACTTCATTCACATATGTTCGAGAGTTGGAAGTGAATGGAGGGTCAAATACTGACCGGACGCTGACTCCGGTGCGACCGGACGCTAGCGTAGGGTCCGGTCAGTACATTTGATCAAGGTGATTGTGTTTAGTGTGACCGGACGCTGGAGTGGTCAAGTGACTAGACGCTGAGAGACAGCGTCCGGTCGACTCTAGTAAGGTTCTAGAGAAGGAAATCTACGACCGGACGCATTCGGTCAATACTGACTGGACCCTAAGGATCCAGTGTCCGGTCGAGTACAGTAAGCATCTAGTGAGGGTTTAACATGACTGGACATGTCCGGTCAGTGGTGATCGGACCCTGCCAGCGTCAGGTCAACACTTAAATACTGGTGTGTGGGTTGTACTGACCGGAGCGTCCGGTCAACATGACCGGAGCGTCCGGTCACCCCGTAGAGGCACATAACGGTTCATTTTTCAGGCTGCCTTATAAATAGAAGCTCCACTCATGTGTGGACTCACTTTTGCTCATTCCAATAGCTGAGAAACACGTTTGTGAGTGCCAAGAAGAGCAAGGTCCTAGTGAGGTGATTGAGATTCATGAATCCAAGAGAGTAGCCTCATTAGTGAATCAAGAGTAGCAAAGTGTGCATCCACCATTCTCATTAGGCTTCGCATGGTCAAGTGAGATTTCATGCTTGTTACTCTTGGTGATTGCCATCACCTAGACAGCTTGGTGGTGATTGGGAGCTTAGTGATCACCTAGCAGAGCTTGTGGGTGACCCAACTTAAGTTATGAGCGGTTTTAGGTGATTTGCCGCGACGGAGTGTCAAAGAATCAACCTGTAGAGAGCACTTGATCCTTGCGTGGATCAAGGGGGAGCTACACCCTTGTGTGGGTGCTCCAATGAGGACTAGTGGGGAGTGGCGACTCTCCGATACCTCGGTAAAACATCGCCGCGTTCCTCTCTCTCTATTTACTTTGAGCATTTACTTCGAGCATTTATTTTGAGCAATTCAATACTTATCTTTACATTCATAGAATTGCCATGCTAGAGTAAGTTTGGAACATAGGTTGCAAGTCCATTGTGTGTTAGATTAATAGAAACACTTTTCTAGGCACAAGGGGTTAATTGGGCTAACCGTAGGATTTAATTATTGCAAGAAAATGGAGAATTAGCCCAATTCACCCCCCCCCTCTCTTGGGCATCTTGATCCTTTCAGTGATGATGGAGACAACAATGATAGCAACAACTCAAGGTAGGAACTATCACCACCTCCACCAGATAAATGTGGAGCAGATGATACATATGTAGATTCAGTCTATGCAAATGATGGTTCAAGCTGTAGCTACTTTTCAACAAACTCAAGCTCCATAGATGCAAGATCTGCCTAGAGATAGGCATGGAGAATTCATGAAGGGTCAACTCTAGGGCCTCCTTGATCAGGCGCCTAATGAACTCCTACAGGGCAGCGGTGGTAGCCTTCTTGAGGTAGAACCACTACGAGTGCCACCCCTTGTTAGATGTCGACAGCCACATTGGCGGGTACTTGCTGACCCAATTGTTCTGGAGCTGGTGCCGGCGCACCCCATCGGCATGTGCAGCTCCTGCCTACCACTTTTCTCCCTCTTCTTTTGGAGGGTGATGGAGAAAAGTACCTTTAGAGATTGAACTAGGGGCTGATCCCTAGGAATCCCTCGCACAGGGCGATGAACGCCGCCATGTGCTAGATCCTATTAGGATTGAGGTGCTGCAACTTGATATTGTAGTAATGCAGTAGCCACTGAAGAAATTTGTGGGTAGGCATAGCGAACCCATGCTCATGGAAGTGCGCAAATGACACCATGTAGCTATCGAGCAGCGATGACAGATCCTCCTCACCGGGCAGCAGCCACTCCTCAGCCAAGGTCCACGCACGGAGAAGGCCACGATGGACGAGGCCCTCCATGTGCTAGAACGTGATGTCAAAGCAGCACCATGGATCCATTGGAGGGTGGGGCGAGTGGATGCAAGCTCGATGGTGGTGGGGACGTGGATGCAGGAAGCCTAGGCGATTGGTGGCGATGGTTGTAGATGCAAAGGTAAGAAGGCAAGGTATGAAACCTGGGGGACAAACCCTTTGCTTTTATAGGGGCGATGGACATGAGGAAACCAACCGCCCACCAAGATCTCCGCGCTTGCCATGATCTACCACAACATCACACCATGGGATATGCGCATGAAATCTTGTTCGTTCCCTTAGAAAAATTGCTGGACATTTTGCCTCTCTGAATGGGTCACGACTCATCGCAAGTGCAAGGAATACAGATCTAAAAACACCTCTACGGCCTGTCGGGGCCTAGGAGCTCAAAGGTTGGCCCATCGACAGGTTCGACAATCGCTCTAGGCACCTTCAAGGTATGGAAGTAGAAAGGGGTGGGTCTGCTAGCGACCAGCACCTAGGCGCACAAGCATTGTGGGCATCCTGGTGCACATTTGAGTCTCGGGTAGATACGATCCATGGTTTTTTCCTAAGGAAGGCATAGAGCCCTTGAGACCGGTCGAACGGATCTAAAAACTATATGGATTAACCGCTGAGAATCTAGAGTCAGTCACCAGCTGGCCCTAGCCGAATCCCCATGAATGGGATACCGAGGCTCCAATAAGGAAAGACTCTTTCCAAACCACCAAATCTCGTGGCCATACCCGTGAAGGGTCTGGTCTTGATGGAAGGGGACCACCATTCCCAGGTTACATCATGGGCTACAGAAGAAGGCCAAAGTCCTCAGAGTCCTTCCATTTAGAAAAACCTCTGAAGGAGTATTCTACTCCTTTGAAAGCTTAGGGGCTGCTGTCGGGGACCAGTACTAGGGTACCTGAAGAGGAGGGGGTAATGGTTGTTATACGTTAAATCCATCTAGGCAGTCAAACGTGCGACTACAGCTCCAACCGACACTGAGGCCATGGGCTCCACCTTGCTCAACCTCTAAGGGTAGGCTTTGTCTTGCCCAACCCTAAGGTCGTGTGACCTACCTCACCCGACACCGAGGCCACGAGCTCCGCCTCGCCTGACCCCTAAGGGTAGGCTCAGCCTCACTCGATGTTTGAGGGCTAGCTTCGCCTCGCCCGATGTCTAAGGATTGGCTCCACCTTGCCTGACCCGCAAGGGCTAGCTCCGCCTCACCTAATGTCTGAGGGTTGGCTCTGCCTCACCCAATGTCTAAGGGTGGGCTTTGCCTTGCCTGATCCCCTTAGGCATGGCGGCTCCTAATGGAAGCTCACACCACAGCCAACCACTATGAGCTAGAAAGTATAACCTAAGGTCAAACTTCTAGCATTGTGCAGGGAGCGGTCATGTCTCAACATGACCCATCCCCATGACCTACCATTCTAGGGAACTCACATCGCCCACAGCAGTGGACGCGTGGTCGCTATATTGCCTACTCCCTATACGGCTGCTGATCAACACGCTGGTTTGCTGTGCTACCCGCTGGGGCAGAGTGGGACATCATGACCCGCTGACAATGCCAGGGCATGGCATCATCGGTGGATAGGCACCCAACATGGTGCTGTCCCTATCACCACCTATCATGTCAGTGGGACCCACACAAAGGAAAAGAAAGGCCTGTTGACCTTGAATGACTCCCTCTCCCTCTCGTTCTCCTCTTTTCTCCCATTGTGACCCGTGCTTTCCCTTGACCTATAAAGGGGAAAGCAGGGTGTCCCATTAAGGGGCATCATATCGCATCACACCAAAACCACTAGCATCAAACCTCGAACACATAGCCAAGCAGTGACCGAGCTCTCAGCACCCATTCGTTCTTTCCACCAGAGACTTGGGACCTATCCCTCTCTTGCCTGTTTGTAACCCCTACTATGAACTTTCAGTGCTAGTAACATGAGCAGCAGCAATGAACTAGACGTAGGGACATTCTGCCTGAACCAGTATAAACTTCATGTCCTCTTAGCACACCATCTGGGCTAGATGCACAATAATACAAATTTACTTGTTGGTGGTAACTCGAAACACCAACATCTACCGTCGATTGGTGCATGGCACTAGACTAGTATAGACATGGGCTGGGGTGGGACAATGTCAGCAACTACTATGCCCTCCTTTCTAGCCTAGCATAGCTCAACAACCTAGAGGCTTGCTTCCTTACTAGGATACCAATCATATTCAAGGAAACTCATAGGCCCTGGCCATGCCTCGATGATCTTGGTCATGCTGCCGATGGCGAGCATAATCTGGTAGCCTATTTGGTCACCATATAGCTCTATATGCACAATGGTGATGCCCGTGATGATGACACTATGAGGTGGTACATGAGATGAGTCAAGGGCAAGGAAGAATCACGGGCGGTGGCGGTGAGCGGCAGCGGTGGACCAACGAGCAGGTGGCTACGCAACAAGGGGGGTGTGTTGTGTTGCCATGAGATGGCCACTGAGGTGATCCATGAAATGAGCTAGGCCTAGGGCAAGTTGTCGTTGCCACCACCAGCACAGGTGCACGGCGATCTTCCATGCGTAGGCAGCACTTGCGATGATGCAGACGGATAGGAAGGAAGGGATATGTATTGCAGCGAGGACTGTAGGCTTCGCCATGAATTTAAGTTGTTCATATGGGAACTTGGAATAAGAAACAAGTAGTTCACTCTTTACATGTGAGACTAAATTACTCCCTCTGTCCTAAAATATATTGTATTTTGGCTTCAACAGTACTTTTCAGCGAACGTATAGTGTTTTTCTCTCACAACAAATCAACATAAGCATCAGCATAAGCCAAATTTCAGTGAAACAAGGGAAAACCAACCAACAGGGGCTAGAAATTAGCTACCAAATGACCAAAGGACCTGATCTACACCATGCTCAATAGAGTTTAACCCACCTAATGCAAAGTTGAACAAAAGTAAACACAAACATGCAGAGGTCCAAAAAGACACCCCTGCCCCTCAATACTATGGCAGCAACAAAGATCCTAGGCAATTAATATGGGCATTCTAGTCTTTTTTAACTGCTTTAGTCTCTTTTAGTCACCTAAACCAAATACCCTAGGATCTTTGTTGTTAAGCTTTAGTCCTATGTTCCCTTATTCTCAGAGTCATTAGTAGAGGAGTAAATAAAGTTCCATTTGATATTATGCCACGTTGCATTTGATGTATCTTCCTTATGTTGGGAGTTGGGTGTTTCTTATGTGTCAGACGTGTCCAAATGAGGAAAAACTATGGAGGATATTGTCAGAAGCGATCAAATGTATAGAGGTTGAACTTTCTTATGTGTGCAATAACATTTCAACACTAGTGGCTACTCAGCTCTGCATTAGACTGAGGCGAGACTTGCTCCTTGCTGCAAGGTTCTTACATGCTCAACAAAGATTGACAAAGACACCAAGGCAACAAAAAAATAAATAGAAACCAAATGACTTGAGCTACACCACGCTCAACAGAGTTCAACCCACCTAACATAAAGTACCACCCAACGACCAAGGAGCAATAAGATGTTTGTGTGGTTTGGCGGTGTGGCTTTGCCACATCATGTCAATACGAGCGTCCATGCTTCAATAGGCTGTTGATGCCACCCACACGCGCACATTTGCGTGGGAATGTAGGAGCATGCAAGCAGTCATGACAGTCGAGGGGCATACTAAAGGCTGAAGATTGATGAGTTATAGACTAAAGACTGAAGCAGCCATGAAAATAAGATGAGTTGGGTTCAACACAGATCAAAGCCACTCATAACTACTACTACTACTACTGAACCAGGGGTCATTTGGTAGCTGGTTTTTAGCCCCTATTGGTTGGTTTTACCTATAGGTTTCTTTTTGGTTCTCTTTCTGATCTGTAGTATGATAAACATGCATAACGGAATTCATCCGATCTAGTCTCGTGTTGATCTAATGCCTAACGAAGGAGCCACATATCTATTCAAGTTTTACTACACACGTAAGAAAGTCTGAGCATTGTAAATCTGACCGGGCTAGACACATCTCATGTTATATAGGGAAACCTATTTTGTACTAGTACTTTCATTGAATCCCAAAAGGAAACAAATATAATTGAAACAAAACAATAGAAAAGCAAAAGCAATAGGAAATCAAAAGCTGCATAATAAACTATATTTGAGTACAAATTTCAAATGCCAGAATACACTACATTTTAGGATGGAGAGAGTAATTCACTCCCACACGTAAAGAGTGAATTACTAGTCTCTTATTCCAAATTCCCATTCAAAAAATGTATTTCTTGATGAAGCCTGCATCACCACAAGCGCCGCCAGCGCAAGGAAGATCATCGTGCACCTGCGCCAACGATGATAGTGACAACCATCCCCACATTGTATTGTAGATCACCTTGATTGCTGAGCAGCGGCACAGCACACACCCCTTGTTGCTCAGCCACCTACTCGTTGATCCACCACCGCTGCCTACCACCACCGCCCATGATTCATCCTCACCCTCGACCCATCTCATGCACCGCCTTGCAGTGTTGTCATCGCCGGCACTGCCATTGTGACTATAGAGCTATATGGAGACCAGATAGGCCACTAGATTATGCCTGTCATCGGCGATGTAGGTGAGATCATTGAGGCATGGTTGGGGGCTATGCTTTTCTATGAATATGGTTTCTATCTCGATGAGGAAGCAAGCCTGTGGGTTGCCGACTTGGGTTAGGCTAACAAGGAGGGCTTAGTAGTTGATGGGGTAGGCTCACGTCCTCCCACGTCTAAACTGATCTAGTGCTAGATGCTTGTAACAGAACCGACTAAATCATAAGAATGTAAGTACAAAAACAACCACAGAGGTGATCAAATTCCTGTACTTAAGCTCCTATAATCCCGGTAGTCCGAAAATCATGAAGGATTTCAACCAACTCTCGACATACAAACCAAGACCATACTGATTCAACACAACACATCATCCATTACAACATTTCACAAGTAGCATTCAGATTACATCCATCAGAGTTCAAATAAAATATTACAAACCAAGTTCGAATGTGTGGAAGCAACATAGTTTAGTACATAACTTCATAGTTTCAAATACATTGCCAGATCTGAGTCATTTCCCACAAAAGCATCATTAGGTACGAGAATGAGTAGAGACCGCGCCCAATGGTCTAGTCTTCATCCCTAGCTAGGAGAAGGCAGTACTTGCAGCAACCAAAGTAGAACTGGTCATCGGCAACAGGTGAGAGATAAACCCTAAGTACGAGAAGGTACTCAGCTAGACTTACCCATCAAAACTAGAAATAAAAGACACCAAGGAGCATGCAAGGCTTATGAGGTGGGCTAGCTTGACACAGTTGCATAAAAGAGCTTATGATTATAGAAACCAATTTAAACTTAGCATCAAGCTTATCATCATTTACCTGTCCACTAGATTAGCACCTGTACTAGAGCACTCACTTATTAGGAGCAAACAATATTAACCATAGCAGGTAGAATAAGGCTATCATCATCATATCCTCATTTCCGAACCGTTATGTTATTTAGTGTATCTACTTTGGAGATAAGCCTATCAAGTTCTCACTAACCGGGAGAGACGGTGACTCGAATCGAATTACAACTTAGCTGAGGGGGTATTCCTAACTCTCACCCTGGCATACTTAGCAAGGGTAGCCGTGGGTCACCTTTGGGACAACTCAGGAACCAAATTCGTGGGTTCGATCAGCGCCAGCACTCTCAGAGATTACCCTTCTGCCAGGACGATCAGGACTTTTAAATCACCTGTCCTTGGACTCACGCCTACGGCTCCCTTCCGAGGCATACTTTATACTTATCGACTCCCAGCCTGAGGTGAGCTACTCAGCTTCGCGGTCGGTCTTCAGACATGGCCAACTAAGAGAGAGGCATGCATTCAACATGAATAGGAAAGGCTCCAAGATTCAGTCCTTAATCGATACAGATGGAGTCACTGTAAACCAGCAAGCCTCCGTCCGGTCTTCATTTCAAATTAAGACTGGTTCTTTTCGACGATAACAAATATAGCCAACCGTGCCACATGTATCTTCCTATATCTCGTAGGTGATAGGAAATTACCTGACTTCTACCATGTTTAAGCAGGGCTAAGCACTACATGAGCCTGAGCTATGTAGGATTTAGGGTATCAATATCTAGACAAGGATTGGATAACCAATGCAGCAAGTGTTTGCATCCAACACCTAAACTTAATGCAACAATATATATATGTAACAATAATATTGTAACTGCATTTCAAAAATTAGGAGGCTTAATATGCTCTGGGGCTTGCCTTTCACAAAGTTGCATGGACGGTGATCCGGGCACTCAACGGCGACCTCGTATGGCACTTCTCCTGAAGCCTGCACCTCCTAAACCTCTGTTGTCGGCTGCTGCTGCTCGCTCGGTTCCTCGAATTCTAGCAGTGTTACTCCCTCCGGTACACCTATTGCATGCCGATGCACAAGATAAATATCATGGATGCATAAGGAATGACATGATGCTCATGATGAATGAATCACAGTAAGTGTTTACGAAAGCATCACTGGACACTCGTTTACCGAGTAAAATAGCTCTATTCAAATCACTTTAAGCATGTATCTAACTTAACTTAAAGAACAAGATCAACATACCTAACTTGCATAACCTAAGATAAAAATGTTCATCTTCAGTTAAAGGCCTAACACCTAGGAACATTACCACAAACTTAGAAATAGTAAAGGCATACTTAAAACAACAGTTAAAGTTTCATATGCACACGGTAGTTCCTGAATTCAATCATAACCAGAGTTCTATAATTTCAAATGACTTGCAAGAGGATATTCTGGAAAGCTTAGGAAATTCTCTACAAATCATTTGTAAACATCAAAGCATGATTCTTACGTTAACCAAATCGAATTTCAGTAAACCTAGAATCTGTCTAGAATGACAGGGTTACTAACTTAATTATTTAATGATGATGCAAAAGTATAATTAGACCAAACCAAGTTTACCAACATGTTTTGCATACTAGAGAAACATTACAAAGTATAGTGCCAACTTCTAAATAAATTATTTAATATCCTTTTTAAATTTATTTAGTTAATTAGGTGATTAAAGCAATATATAGTAAAATTATTCAGAAAAATCTACAAAAATTCTAGTAGCTATCTCATGCTTCACATAGACTACCATAAAAATTTCAAAGCCATTGGGCAAGCAGAACTTGCTGTATCCAAAATAACAGGTGGCACGTCTATTTTGAGCATAATTAGGAAACCCTATTGAAAAGTGTTAAGCAACAGATTTCTTATTTTTACTAGTATCATTCTAGCATAAGAACAGCACTCACCAAATTTACCCTTACTGGATCTATAGAAAAATTATGAAAATTCACACAAGATCCATCCATGCAAACAAGAGAATTTTCTATCTCCTACAAACAGTGTCCAAAATATATAAAAATTTAACTACAAGCTATTCATGATATGAGCAATACACCATAAAAATTTCATGCCATTTGGAGCTATATAGAAAAAGATATAATTACCCCTATTTCTTGCATGATTAAAAGAGATAAATAGAAACTCCCATTTTCATAACAGAACATGGCATAACTCATATTTTTAATATAAACTAGACATTATCATGAACTCAGCAAAATTGGAACCACATCATTTGAAGCTACCAACTAGGAGATACATATTTTTGAATCTATATACAAATCTGTGAAAAGAATAAAAACCAAAAATGAATTTGAATCCTACTCTACTGTTGGGCTGGCCCAAACAGATCCGGCGGCCCACAGCGCATGCGCAAGCAATGCCAGTGCGGCCTAGACATGGCGCAGCCCAGGCTGGCTCCCGCCTCTGGCTCGGCGACTGACGAGTGGACCCCACGCGATAGAGAGACAGACAGGGGAACGGAGGAAGACGACGGCGTAGCTCGTCGCCGATGACTCCTTCGATGAGGCCAACGGTGCTACAGCATTCACCTCACCCTTGTGCATCTATTGGAACCATCTATTGAAGTGATAGCCATGGCTAAAAGCAATGGCGACGGCCATGGCGGCGCATGGCCACGGCATGGCCGGCTCCGGCGAGTCAACGGCGCTACAGCCCTAGTGGCCTGCTCTCTGAGCACCCGTAGCACCCGCAGCAGCTAGCGCAAGGGAGAGAAGGGATGGAAAAGGCTACGGTGGCAGTTGGCCACGTGGAACGCCAACTCCGGCGAGGTCAGCCATGGCGGCGGTGGAAGAAACGACGAATTCACGCTTACCAAGACTCAATTGACTCGACTGAACGGTGGAGGTGGTAGAGGGGATCACGGCGAGCCTCTGGGTGAGCTAGGCAATGTGTTTTTGCAAAGATGCATGAGCTAGGCAAGGGCAAAGGCTCGGCCAGCAATGGTGGACGGCTATGGCTCGGTGCTACGCGTGGTGAAGGCGAAGGAGAAGCGAATGGAGCAGGCGAGTGCGTCGAGCAGGCGCTGGCCTTCTTCTGGAGCGCAGACGCATGACATGGTGGTGTTGGCAGAGCATGAGCGCCATGCGGCGAGCAGCTCCTACACCGGTCAGCCATGGCGGCTTTGACCATTTTCTGAAATTTCAGATTCAGAGATCAACGACGATGACTGACAAGCGAACTTAACTGTGATGGATCTCTTAAACCATGACGATTTAGTGAAAATAATGTATACAAAAGTTGCAGAGCTATAGTAGGGCTACAACTTTGTTTTAGAACTCTACAGCTAATTCACCCTGTATCCTGAGTTGTATCAAGTCAAAGGTGGCTCAATCAAACTGAAATGGCATCAATGACTTAGACAAATTTTTCAGTGTGAAATCAGTATGGAATTCTGACTTGTGGGCCATGTTTGAGCATGTTCTAGCCATTTTCATGAGTTGATCATAAACAACTTTTGTTCCTTGATAAATTAGCTACAACTTTGGTAGAGAGTGCACAGTCATACAAAGTCTCTAAGTTGGTCTTTTGAATCAATCAAACAGTGACACTCTAGGGGTCATTTCAAGTCAAACCTCCACTTAAGGGCAATTTTGTCATTTTGATCTACATGAATAATGTCCAAACAATTACCCTAAGTGTAGTTAAGGTGTATTAGACCATGATCAACCACTTTACACAATTGTTATACCATTTCAAATGATCACATGTGATGAAACAACAAAACAAGCAATTCACCCAAATGTTGCAATGCAATGTTTCACATGTTTCATGACTTTGTTGTTATTTTATACTTGTCACATTACTACCATATTGCCATGTTTCAAAGTATGAGAAATTCATGTTACATTCACAGGTTGCACTACTACCATTCATAAGCAATCAAGTATGAAACAAGCAGAATTTGTGAAGGTTGCATATGTGTGTTTCAGTGACAATGGCATGATGACATAGATGATGCATATGTTTATGAAATGACATGAAATTTAGTGGAAGCCAAACACCTAGGGTGTTACAACGCTGACCGATGATAGGGTGGCCACAGATGCAACACATGGACAAGTAGGTTGTTCATAGGCTATGTAGGTCATCCATGGGCTAATTCGAGGTCACAGCGAGGTGGCCGGTGATCTTAGTTTGCATGTTGGTTGGGAGCACCATTAGTGACATGATTGCTGGTGTGGATGGAGCTACGGTGTGGATGGTGGTGAGACGGAGGGCTAGAGAAGGGGAGTGGCGCAATCGACTTAGGATGATTGAGGAGGAGGTGAGGGAGGCGACCGAGCGGGGGTTACAGTAGGTGTTCTTAAATACACTCTACGAACTACCGTGGGAACTCGCAGCGATGACACGGTTTAGATTATCGGGTGGATTGAATGTACACTATTTCCAAACCTAGGAGTTAAAACATGAAACAAGGGATGCCAACCAACCATGAAGCCTCGAGCGTCGTGCCCTATGGGAAAGCAACCGCTTAGCTCTCCTCTTTAAAATGATAGTAGGCTATAGAGAGCACCACCAACTAGGGTATTCTCTCATACGTACTCAACTTACCAGTCAATCACATCACCTCCTTTGATCCCTACTCATCGGCGGTGACTACAACATAGAGCGAGCAATGGGGCACTGGTCGTACAACAAGTATTCCACCGACTATGAAGATGAGGATGGCGAGGAGGTGAATCAACTAACGCTAAGCCCCGAGCACGAGGAGTATCCATTGTTGGTGGAGGAGCCCGCCAAAGATGATAGAGAACTCACAGACAAGGAGGAGGAGCTAGCGACGGTAGAGGAGGAAGAGGAGGAGGAGGCACCGGCAGAGGAGGTGGACAACATCACTAAGACCATTCCATCGTAAATCCACGTCGGAGTAGGATGAGGAGGGCGGCCACAATGATGATGGTGGGGACAAAGGCATCAATCAGTAGGTGTTAATTGGTATAGTAGCAGTAGGTGTAGTAGGAACTTGTAGTAGTACAATGGCGGTGCATTATAGTGCACTTTTGGTCTATTTTGAATGGCCTCATGTACCTAGATAGTAAATATTAGGAATCAATATAATGGTGGTTTTAACTATTTTTAGTGCTTTTCATGTATTTTGGAATGTGATTTTGATGAGGGTGCATAGGTAATGGCTTTCTTTGAACAGTGAACACCACTGCAATGAAATGAACAAACTAATATAAACACTGAACAAACAATGAATAAACAAGCGCACTACCAATTACAGATTCAGATACATTAGCATTATTGACATCCAGATACATACCCCAATTAACTAAGTTCAAACCATCGCCTAACTCGTCTTGTTGCCCTTCCGCTTCTGCACCCTTTTTTGCATGTTTGGCCTATGGCAAAACGAGGGGGGCAAACTGTCCTTTGGTTATTGATTTTGCATGTCCAAGATAAAAGAGCTAGCTGAACACCTAATATATGGTCTGGCCTCATCTAATACAAGATGGACGGACTGTGCTTTGGTGGCATAAAAGATTAGGCACCTATTCCTAGGTCTTGGTTGGTTTTGCTAAGCTAGGCATGGCTACATGCATAATAAGAGGAGAGCAATGCTACTAGAAAGATAACATAACATCAAACTAGACTTCATATGTGTGTGTGTGGAGTACAGCAACGATACGAGTTTAGACTACATAACCATGCCTTCATCAACCATAATAAGAGGAGAAATGTGCGACACTACTCAAAGTCATACAACTACTATATAAACATACTAGTTCTAACTATAGATGATTAACATGACTTCATAGTAATAATGAGCACCAGGCAGCGTACTCGTCCTAACTACAAATGTTTACATGACTTGATGCTACTAATTAATTTAATGAGTTGTGCCATTCCATAGCTCTAAGCAACAAGGGTACCAACAGGCACGATAAAAATCCAACACCTTCAAGGTAAACCTGCCTGGGTTGAAACTAGCTAACCTCTCCGCCACTTTGAACCGAAGGATCACTTCACCCGCTCCTATCGTGGTGCGCCTAGAGTGGATCTGGCAAAGGCGAGCTAGACCATGATGGGGCCACTAGCGTAGAGCCCTCAACATGTCCTCGGTAGACGTCGAGCAGGATTGTGATGTTGTTAGAGAGCCACTCCCACCGTGGGGCACCAAGAGCGTATCCGGCGATGGTAAGCTTGACCATGACGGGGCCACCGACGACCATGAGGTGGACCACACTAGGAGCAGCAGTGGCGACCAAACCACAGTGTCAGTGGAATCAATGTCATCATCATGGACGATGGGGAGACCAATGCCAACCTAGGGGATAGTGTGTGGGACCACAACGGTGCCTGCGACGATAGCGAGGTGGACCGCATCAGGAACGTCGGTGGTGAGTGAACCACCGATGCTGGTGGCATCAACGTCACCATTGTGGGCGACAAGGAGACCAATGCCAGCCTAGGAGACGGCATGCGGGACCATGAAAGGGCCTACAATGATGGTGAGGTGGACTGCACCAGGAGCGATGGTGGCGAGGGAACCAATGGTCATAGAGGCATGAATGATGGCATCGTGGGTGATAGGGAGACAAATGGCAGCCTAGGAGATGGCGTGCAGGAGCATGATGGGTACCAGCAGTCAAGAAGGGTATGAGCAGGCATCGAAGCGGGTTGTGCTAGTGCTTTGGAGGAAGCATGGACCAGAGCCTGGCCACATTTCCTCGAGGAGGACCTGGAGTGCTTCATGGGGATGGCCTTCATGGGAACCGATGGAGACGTAAAGGTGGGGACTTTGTGAGGCAGTGCGACATGAAGGCTTTCATGCAATGCAAGGGGGAGTAAAATAATGGGAGTGAGGTGGCCATAAAAATCAATGGGAGTGAGGCTAGGCTTTGTACACATAGGGACGCTGGGGCTGGAACAGGCTTCTGACGCGAGCGCACCATGTTCAGCATTACTAGTATCCGAGTAGTTAATATTTTAGATGGTTGGACCTTCTATCATCTGGTGAAGTACAATGTAGTCCAATCCAAGCAGTCCCATGCTTGCAGTAGCCGAGGGGCGGTAGCTAGCTAGAGATAGCTACATGGTTTCATAGGTTCTAATCGCCTGCACTCCCTCGGCTGTGTTTGAAGCTACTGCTTTAGGAATCCAACTACTCCTACCTTACTACTTCATGCATGTAGCCATAGATGGTGCGGCTCCTATTTGTAGCACAGTCGATCAGGCAAAAGTTTTACTCATAGCTGAGTACAAGACTTACATGTTCGGCCTATTCAAATTTATGCTACTCAGACTATCAGGCGAACATACGATTTACAAGAAACAAGTAAACGTCATTTCGTCTAATATCATAGAGGGACGTGGTCGGGGGGAAAAGTTATGATCGTTTGTTGTAGAGTAAACATCTGTGGTAGGGTAACTAGTTGCCATCAGTAAGCATGATTTTGGATAGAATAAATGTCAAACAAGATCCTTAAACCAGCATGGAACTCAATAATAAGTTCATACAAATAGTACGGTTTGATATGAAGTACATTACCTTTATTTAGATCCTCAAACCAGCATCGGACGTGGTTGGGAAAATGCAAATAGGTGAGAGGGAACCAGAAAGTAGGCGATTGATTCAAATGCTTTTGGATGAGGGAAGGGGGACGCTCCTTTCATATAGACCTTGCACGGCTAACAAGAGTGAAGCGAATGCGGTAGGAAAGCAGGAAACAAGAAGTGAATCCGGAGAAAGAGCTTTCAACCACCATGACACCCTTGACACTTGAATGCCTGTTGCAGTTGTGATAGGTCTTTTTTGTACTTATTTCACTCTAATCCAAGTAGTTATGGCAGTCGAGGGGTAGACTGATTCCTACTTCATACAACACTTTATTCTGTCCTATGAGATCAAATACTCATCGGGTGGACTTTCTTGCGTTTACAGTAAAAGTCAATAGCTATGGCTCCTCCGTTCTACATTAGATCAAGGAGAGACTTGTTCAGATGAACTCTTCACTACATGGTTCTTTCAAGGTCACCAAAATTTATTGAAGACACGAGTTGGCTTCAATAGTGATCAAAGGCACTCATGAATGTTTAGCATATTATAGATCAGATCAAAGACAACTAAAAAGAAATCTATAGCGAAAAGCAACCCATAGGGGCTAGAAACTAGCTACAAAATGACCAAAGGACCTGAGCTACACCACACTCAACAGAGTTTAACCCATCTAATACAAAGTTCAACAAAAGTTAACACCAACATGCAAATAAGAGCTCACATATTTGCAAGGGCGTCCCACAGATCAAACCTATTCATGACTACCAATACTACTGATATGTCCCACAAATCAAGGGTCAAGGTTGGCATGTAGGATCAGCTCCACATCCACCTTTGGTAAGATGGCATTGGTGGCTGGCTCGAAACTCTCGATCAGATCGGTGATATCATCATCCATCGAACTCGGTGGAAAACCCTGCTCCGCCACCCGAACGTTCATTGATGCGCCAATCTAAAGTTGGGCAGTAGCTAGTGTTGGGTCAGCCCCCTAACGAATGGCTTTGGTCACCATGGCTCAAAGGCAGGCCGATAGAGCTCGAAGGTGGTCCTCTGCGACGACCGGATTGTCCGCTATTTCCATAGGGAAGGCCGCGTCATAGGCGGCTTGCACGCACAGCTACAGGGTCTAGACCACGCTGATAAGAGGTCCATCTGTTGGAGGAGGATTGTTGACATGGAAGGCATCCAGGGCCTCCCCATCGCCACAATCTAATGTGGGCATTACAATAGCTATCATCATAAGATCATCTACCTCCTCCATGCGGTGGGGATGCTCGACTCGATTGTAGCATCCCTCATGACCTAGAATTCCCACTAGGGGTGGCCCCTCATCTTCAAGGTGAGTACCTGATGGCTAAAGAAGGTACGGATCACCCTCGGCACCGTCAGTCCTTGGACCTTTAGTTCCTCGATCGCATCAAGCAATAAGCACAAATGCTACGGTTCCGATAGCATTGGCATCCTCAACCATGATTCTGGCATGTCAGGACACAGCTGGTCATGAGAAAAAGTTAGCAGCGGCTGTCATTCATTGTTGGGGATGTAGAGCCACCTATGCTCCCAATCTAGGTCTATGGCATAGTGGCGATCAAGACTCAGGGAGCGCTCTTCTAATCTAGGACGAACTTCAATCGAGGCACCCCCATCAGACAACGATGGTGCCAAGAGCACGCTGATAGAACCACCCAGAAAAGAATCCACCATAGATCATAATGGGTAGGTATTCCTAGGAAGCCCTCACATAGCATGATGAATACCAAGAGGTGGAGGATCCCCTCTAGGGTTAAGTCATGGAGGTGGAGCCCATTGTAGTAGAGCAACCACTTGAGTAAGGGGTACGCCGGCAGCCTGAACCTAAGAAGGTGGAAAGGGACGTAAGAGCTAACCTCATTTTCCTTCGGCCTCGACTCCACTTCACTTCTCGCTGGGACTCTCCACACGAGCTCCTCGGCAACCTCTAGGATCACCCCTCTCTCTCACAACTAGTTGAACTCAGCCCGGTCAATAGACGACCTCGTCCACTCCACCATGGTCCTAGTAGGAGGTGTTGGCGGCGCAATAGGGTGGAAGGCAAAAGGTTTGGGATAGAATCAGGAGCTCTAGAGAGAAGGTAGCACATATAACCTTCCCTCTTGTCCTTGTCTCTACTGCTATAGTTTGGGGGGCATCAACCACCCAACGATCGAGATGTTTGCTTGGGTGGGTGGTGGGCTTCGCCCCATCACGTCAATGTGATGGACCTAGAGGTGACATCCCCTACTATAACAGGCTACTAACGTCACCCCATGTGTGTGCACCTATGTGGGAATGTAGGAGCACGTCGTTCATCAATTACACTATCTGGGTAGTCAAGATTTTAGATGGCCAGACCTCAAGTGATCCTATGAAGTATAGACAGTGCGGTCTAATCCAAGCAGTCATGACAATCAAGGGGAGACTAAGGACTTGCTTCAATTTCTCTTGGTTTACAAAAACACGCATTAGATTATAAAAACCAAATTCTGAATAAAATTATCTTTTATGCCTTTTTCTTGCAAGTTCAACAAATCTTATCAAATACACAAAAATAAGATGAGTTAGGTTCAACACAGATCAAAGCCACTCATGACTACCACTACTACTGATACAAATGTTGTGATCGAGTGCACTCCATTGGCAATAGTTTTACTCACAGCTGAGCTATCTGACTGCTCTGTTTCGGCGGCTCGTTTCTTAACGCGTATTTCTTAGAAGGCGTGCTCCTCAGAGATCGTGGAGATGTGGCCTCGCCATACCTCCTGCTATCGCTCGACATCTGCTGGAACTCCATCGGCCATGTGCATCCCCTACTATAAAAATAGAGGAAAAATAGGGGAGTTAGTATAGTTGCCCTATAACCTTGTGAACTCACCTTTCCTGCTCGCCGCCTCCTCCCTAGGACCTCATTCTTCAAGCTTGAACCATGGCGGTGGAGAAGCATCCAAGGGAGGAGCTAATGCTGTGGGACATGGACGTAACTAGGTAGGCTCTCTGCATGGATAACTGAGAGGCAGAGCAGCTATGGTCGTGCCTCTCCACTATGGAGACGGCACTCTCTACAGTTGATAGGGAGATAGCCACGGCTGAAGCCGCAATGAGTTAAGTGCAGGCGCAGCTGACTGGTAAGGCATTGTCATTACCGTATCTTCTTATTTTGTGTGGCACCACATCTTATTAATTGGTAGGGTTTTCTTTGTTCTTACCCTTTCAGCCGTCATGCAGCAGCTAAACGCCGTGTCCATGTTGCCGGTAGGGCCAAACTTCCTTGAGCACATACGTGCTCTACCGACGTGGATTCGGGAGGTAGTGATGTATGGCATTTGCCATGGGGCTACGTCAGCCCTGGCCATTGCCCACCTCCATTCAGATGCGGACTTGCATGCGGTGGAGCTGGGGTTCCTGTCGAAGCTGCCGGTCCAAAGGGCTTCATAGGATTTTTTCCTATAGGATTTGGATCCTTCAAAATTCATGTTTCTCCTCCATTCCAAAGGAGCTAGTTTTTTAGTTTCTTTTGTCCATTTTTCATGATTCCATTTTGCAGTGTTGGTGGGCCTCGAATAGACAGGGAGATCTGCCCGCGCAAAAATTTGATTTTCGACAAAAATTTTGCACCGCGTTGAGTAGTGCCGCCAACACACATCAAAAATTAGATGTCTCTCTTTTGCCCTCTGCTCAGAAATTAGGTTTACCATGCTATCGATTTCAGACAAGGGCATTTGTGGTACAGTGATGGCCACATAAAACCACAAGGAGTCGCCATCTCCATCCTCCAGCCACCACTGTCTCTCCTCCCGCTCCAAATCCTAGCCCCATGGCCTTCCTCTCCACTCTCCAGCCGCCCCCTATACCACCCCTCTCTGGACCCAAGGCGCCATCAACATAGTACTTCAACTTATCAATCTCCACTCTCTAGCCGTAGCCTCTCTCATAGCTTTCCAAACCCTAGCCGGAGCTAGATCCCCATTGATTCATCGATAGCAGGTTAGCTGACGGCGAGAGGACCACCTCGATGATGGTATAGCCTAGATCTAGATCCCCTACTTCAGCACCTATCATGACTAGCTAGATCTAAACCCTAGCTAGAACTAGATCTGGTACCCCTTCATCAACACCGGTCGCACCAGTTCTATGACCACGATGATAAGACGGTTGTGCCGATGATGAAGTGTAGCTAGGGTACGTGGAGGAAGAGGTACCCAAATTCCTTTTATGATG
Source organism: Miscanthus floridulus (assembly GCF_019320115.1). Classification (NCBI taxonomy): domain Eukaryota; kingdom Viridiplantae; phylum Streptophyta; class Magnoliopsida; order Poales; family Poaceae; genus Miscanthus; species Miscanthus floridulus. The sequence continues at coordinate 36,340,228 of NC_089585.1, forward strand.
TTTGATGTATTATAGTGGTTCAACTTGGGATATGTAGATAGCGATGGGGTTGCATATTTCCTATAGTTGAGTGTAGCTAACATGTGCTTTATTGGATTAATGACTTTCGTATAAGCTATAGTTACTAGTTAGGCGCTTATTTGCATACTCTTGCTCTCTGTTATGTTGACATTTGCTAGAAGCTTTAGTTAATAATACCTTTATAATCTAGATGAATAGCCACTAACTGCTTTTGAACGAGAGCAGGAGGCACAAGTCACAAAGAATCATAGGAAGATGGAAGAACTAGGGGTAGTTGTTGAGGGATTTGATGATACTGATGAAACATACTCAGATTTACAAGATGAGCCAATGGCCCTTGTAGTTGAGGTGCTTGTTCTACCTTGTATTGAGTTTGGGTGGGAGGGACCAGGGGGTGGGGAGCAGATAGCAATGCAATGCTTTGCTGTCTGGATAGCAATGCAATTTATACATACTTCCTACTTAAATTTGTTTCTCCAATTTCAGCGTCCATTTCGAAGAAGCCATAGAGGAGGCTCAGCCAGTAGGACAAAAGGCAGTGCTGATATTAGTCCTAGAGGAAGGCAGTCCAAGAGAGTGAAGTCAACATGACCTGGAGAGTTGACTCATGGATCTGAGAAGAACAAGCAAAACTATGCAAAAGTGAAGTACCACTAGGCTATAGGATCTCGCTCCTATGCTGTACAGCTATAATCATTTGTAAGTGATTGTTGTGTTTTATTGTTACTCTAGCCTTTGTATAAACAGAAACTCATATGCACTGTTAATAGAAGCAATAGTGGCAGGAGCCTAATGCCCCCTTTGGAACGCAGGATCGAAAAAATGTAGGAACAGGAAAAATACAGGAATATGATTGGAATGCATGTGAAAAACAGAGGAATTTGGTTAGAAGGGGTGTTTGATTTTGTACAGGAAAAACATAGGAAACCAATACAATGAGGTTTCACTGGATGTTTTTTCCTTTGTTTTTCCTATGAAAGTTGAAGGATAGAAAACTTTCCTATGGTTTTCCTTCCCCTATTTCTTCCTGTGAACCCAATGCCTCTATGGTGCTGATTCTATATGATTAATGATTCCTATATTTTTTTCTTTAGAAATCCTATGAACCAAAGGGGGCCTAAATTTGGCATCATCATTTAATTTTGAAGTTGTAATACCTATGCATTGTGTTTATGTAATCCATATTTGTAACCTCTTGTTTACTGCTTGAATTTTGTAGTATGTAATCCATATTAGTACCAGTGTGTTGTGCTTATGTAATCCATATCAATATGAAACTTGTGTTACTTGTTATGAACTAATCTCTTGGGTTTTCAATTAAAGTCCTCTTCCACTATCTGTAACATAATGTTTATTGCTTGTATTTCATAGGAAGCTATGGAAATTATGCGAGTAGAACCTGTTACTGATGGGCACGAACCAATGACAAGTGTTGATGTTATTCCCATGGTCCTTTGCCTCTCCCATGGCTAGGTCCACTCCTAGGTCAGCGGTAACACCCTTTTTTTGAAGAATGTGGTATCCCGACAAGCTCCACCAAAATAGAGACATCAGCGGAGAGAATGCTTTAGGAATAGCTTGTTGCTGAATAGGAAAGTTCCACTAACCTCATCGAACAAGTGGATGAACTGAAGAGAAAGACAGAAAAGACTAAAAGGGAGTTTGAGGAGTTCAAGATACAGTAACAGGAGGAGTACAGTAAGCTACATGAGGATATCATGCGCTTCAGCCCTTCTTCTGGTAACTCTCAGTGGTCAACTCTGTTGGATTGATGCAGTCAACATTTGTGGTTTGATATGTGTACTCGTGTGCTGGTTTGATGTTGTGAAAGTGAAACTATCAGCAGGTTGCTGCTCATGTGTAAACAATAATTTATTGTATTTAATTATTATGCAGAATAATTATGTAAACATCGTTGAATAATTATGTAGTCAATCTATATAGCAGTGATGATCTTGAATTACTTTTATGATGAATTGATTGTTGGGCACATGGTAGAACCTAGGTAGGCCACGTGATCAAATAAAAATGTGACATGTCGACGAACCAGTGCATGACACATGAAATAGCCATAGCACAACACGTGGGCTAATAAAAATCCAACATGTGGAAGGAAGTCATCAATCCATGTGGCTGAATCAAAAAAGAAATATGGACGGATAGCACAGTGACACGTGGTCGAATAAGAAATGGCCACGTGGACCAATAAATATACAACACATGGTCCAATGAAGAAATAACACGTGACCCAACTGTAACACGACACGTGTGCCAATAGAAAACTAACATGTAGAACAACAGGGGCCTGACACATGGTCTATTAAGAACCTAAAACATGCAAGAACCAGGGATGGCCATGTTGTCCAATAACAAGGTGACATGTACCCGAACCATCTCCAATGCAACCGGCTATAGCAGGTACATGTGGAAAGCATCTCTAATAGAAAGCAATCGCCAACGTGGATGCCCCCTTTCCACGTATGCCAAAGTAGTTCTATGACGGATAGTTTTTGTCATAGATCTATCCACATCAATGACAAATTTCTAGAATCATCATAGAAGATAAGGAATGACGCGACTTCTATGATGAACTATTTTCTGCCATAAACTCATCATAAAACTAAAATTATGACAAATTTGGCTCCTTCAGTGATGAAAGCTATTCGTCATAGAAGTGGATATTTCTAGTAGTGTTTGGTAAAGTGACATCTGAAATCTTGAAGGGTTTGTCTCATCTAAAGTAGTTGAGCACAACATACACCGGTTGCAACATACTCAGACTCGGTAATGGAAAGGGCCACAATTTTGCTTCTTAGAACTCCAAGACACTAGGGACCATCCAAGGAATTGATGTCCCCAAAGTGCTTTTTTGATCTACTTTGCGATTGGTGTAATCAGAATTCGAATACCCAAGTAGATCAAAATTAGAGCCCATAGGATACCACAAGTCAAGGTTACGAGTGTGTACTAAATATCTCAAGATTCTCTTAACGGACACCAAGTGGCACTCTTTCGGGTTAGCTTGAAATCTAGCACACCTACACACACTAAGCATAATATCGGGCCTAGATGCGCACAAATAAAGTAGAGAGCCAATTATGGAGCAATATACCTTGGTGTCCACGGCTTTCCCTTCATCATTGAGATCAAGATGTCCATTGGTTGGCATGGGAGTTTTAATAGGCTTGGCATTCACCATGTCAAACTTCTTGAGCATATCATGGGTGTACTTTGTTTGGTTAATAAAAGTTCCATCCTTCACTTGCTTGATTTAAAATTTGAGGAAGAACTTCAATTCATCCATCATGGACATCTCAAATCTCTTGGTCATGATCCTACTAAATTCCTCACAAAAAGTATGATTAGTACTACCAAATATTATGTCATCGACATATATTTGGCACACAAAGATATATTTACCAACTTTGTGAGTGAAAAGGATAGGATCAACTTTGCCTATTTCAAAGCCTTGTTTAAGAAAGAATTCCTTAAGGCATTCATACCATGCTCTTGGTGCTTGCTTAAGCCCATAGAGTGCCTTTTGGAGTTTGTAGACATGGTTGGGGAACTTGGGATCTTCAAAGTCCGGTGGTTGCTCAACATAGACAAGTTCTTGAATGGGACCATTGAGGAATGCACTCTTCAAGTCCATTTGATATAGATTGAAGTTATGATGAGCGGCATAGGCTAGAAGCATTCGGATTGCTTCAAGCCTTGCCACCGATGCATATATTTCTTCAAAGTCAAAGCCTCTACTTGAGTGAAGCCTTGAGCAACCAATCCTGCCTTGTTCCTTGTCACCATGCTATTTTCATCTTGCTTGTTGCGGAAGACCCACTTGGTGCCAATCATGTTCGTCTTGGGTCTTTTCACCAATGTCCAAACTTGATTCATCTCGAAGTTGTATAGCTCTTCTTGCATAGCCATCACCCAATCTTCATCTTCAAGTGTTTTTTCTACCTTGAGAGGCTCCAAAGAGGAAACAAACAAGTAATATTGACAAAAATTTGCTAAATGTGAACGACTCAATACTCCCTTTCGAACACTCCCAAGAATGTTGTCAACAAGATGATCCCATTGTATTGTTTGCCTTAGTCTTGGGTGATCAATGGCTTCTTGTTCATCTTCTGGATCTCCATCTTCTTCTTGCTCAAAGATCGGTTGTAGGTTTTGTCCATGAACTAGAGTTGAATTAGCTACTATTGATTGTGTAGGCACGGCACTGCTGCTCTGAGGCGTGGCACTACCGCGTGGTGAAGTTGCAGTAGGGATCTGCTGTTGAACTGCATTAGGTATGTCAGTGGAAATTGGTGCAGCAGCAACTTGAGAAACATCCACTTCTATAGCTTGATTTTCTTGTGGTCTAATATCACCAATAGCTAATTGCTTGATTGCTTCACATGGTGGATCCTCCTTTCCTACAACACTTGAATCAACTTGCTCTACTTGAGAGCCATTAGATTCATCAAATGTCACATCTACCGCAATTTCAAATCTCCAGCAGGTTTTGTTGAAAACATGGTAAGCATGCTCATTTGATCCATAACCAAGAAGAAAACCTTCATCAACTTTAGGTGCAAAGTTAGAGGTTTTGGGTTTCTTATTAAGTATGAAACACTAGCATCTAAACACTCTAAAGTAAGACACCTTTGGTTTGTTACCGGTTAGAAGCTCATATGAAGTTTTCTTCAATTTCTTATGTAGGTAGAGACGGTTGATGGCATGACAAGCGGTGTTGACAGCGTCACACTAAAAGATGCCTGACGTCTCGTACTCATCTAGCATTGTCCTTACCATGTCAATGAGTGTACGGTTCTTCCTCTCTACTACACCATTTTGTTGAGGGGTGTATGGAGTAGAAAACTCATGCTTGATGCCCTCTTCATCAAGGAACTCCTCAACAAGGGTGTTCTTGAATTCGGTCCCATTGTTGCTTCTCACTTTCTTCATTATGAGACTAAACTCCTTTTGTGCCCTTCTAATAAATATCTTCACCTTTTCTTGAACTTGGCACTTGTCATACAAAAAGAATACCCAAGTGAAATAGGAATAACCATCAACAATAATAAGACCATATTTGTTACCCCTGATGCTTAGGTAGGCGACCGGTCCAAAGAGATCCATGTGAATTAGCTCCAATGGTTGCTTGGTGGTGATGATGCTCTTTGGTGGCTGAGGTACACCTACTTGCTTTTTGGCTTGACAAGCGCAACAAATCATATCTTTCTCAAAGTGAACATTTGTTAGTCCAAGGATGTGTTAGTCTTTTAGAAGTTTGGCCAAGTTCCTCATCCCAATATGGGCTAGTCAGCGATGCCAAAGCCAACCCGTGCTAGATTTTGCCACTAAACAAGTCTCAAGCTTAGCTTTACTTTTGTTGAAATCAACTAAGTAGAGCTTATTCTTTAATTGACCCATAAAGACAATAGAGGAATCATCCCTTCTAAAGACTTCCACACCCTTATTAGTAAAGAGACAATTGTAGCCCATCTCACACAATTGAGAAATGGACAATAAATTATAACTCAACGAATCAACACGTAATACATTGGTAATTGAATCCTCAAGGGTTATAGCAACTTTACCGAGATTTGATTGGTAATGTGTCTTAATTGGCGGTCTAATTTGATTAGTTAGGACCGCCAACAAACTCCCCCACACTTACCCCTTTGCTCGTCCTTGAGCAAAGCTTAGATATAAAAGTAATCATCAGCATAACATCCTAAGATATATGGCTTACATAAAAGTTATTCCAATACATTCTTTACACATGTCGGATATGTGGCATTAGCTAACATGTTTCCTTGGGTTGTTGAAAAGTTCTCAAAACAAAGTCATCTTCCCAATTTCACATCTCAGTAACTCAGAGTTTTGAAAGTTTTTCTCAAGAAAAAGCATAGTTCACTTTATACTCCTCAAATGGCACTCTCAAATCACTCAATGGTGTATACTTCCTCACTGAGGCATAGCAATGTTTTGCCTTCTTTTGTTTTCTCCTACTTCTAAAGGTTTATGTGGAGCTTTAGGTAGGGATAAATAAAATAGCATACTTGTATTGCATATGTTGTAAAGTCAAATCAAGGATCCATGGAGAGAAGTGACGTACTCTTAGATCAAGATGTGCATGTGTGGGGAAAAGGTAAACTTAAAGCTATACTCCTTTTGTAGATATGATCTCTCTCTATAACTTATTATTTTGAAACATGGCTATCTTTCTTCCTTCTCTGAGCCTTCATGTGCTCATCATTTTTTTTCTTTTGTACTTGGACCTTCATGTGTCCATTTCTTCTTTACTTTTTTGCATAGCCCTTGTCTCTTCAACTAAACCACATATTTAGAGAGAGATCATTACCTTCTTACAACATGGAGTATTTGCCTAACAAAGATTTTTTTTGTGTGTACTCCTAGTGTAGGAGCAGCATTTTGTGTGGATGAAAGCATGTTTTTATGTACTCCTAATGTAGGAGCAGCATGTATATGTGGGTGTACATGATCTTGATCTTGGGAGCATGATAAATCTCTCAACAAGGGTCAACAAGACTTGACCAAATTCAACACAATAACAAGCAGCTTATGTGGAAGGCTTGAAACTTGCTAGATGTTATATTTGGCTTTGGTAGGAATTGCTCACCAAATGAGGAGTATGTGATACTATGGTTTTATAACATTTTTGTCAAAACAAATTCTCCAAGTACTTTGAATGGAAATGGTAGGATTTCTAAGTCAAAACTATGTCACACCTCACAACAACATAGTCAACATGATTGTCCTATTAGAATATTTTCCCACAAGCATAAGTATGTATATGGAACAAATTTTATGCAAGCTTTTATCTTAAACATGTTATGAACATGTTTCTTTTCAAAATTTTAAATGAAGTGTGGTTTGTTGAATTGCATAGGGGCATTGTTCATCAGAAGGAGATAGCAGGGGTAAATTGAGTTTAATTTTAGTGATCAAGATTTGCATTTGTTCAAACTCAAAATTGGAGGGAGTTGAGAGTTGTGTTGCACAAACCATTGTTGAAGAAGGAGCTAAGTCAGAGGTGATTTGACTAAACCAAAGGTTCATCCAACCTTCTCTAGAGCCATCTGTATCATCTTTCTACAATTTGGATCATTCGATGTTGTGCAGTGTGTTAGTGGGAGATCTCGAATGTGTGTTAGTTATGTTTGAGAGACCTCCCCACACTTATTCTCATACCTGCTTTTTATTTAACAAAGAAAGGAAAAAAAGAAACAGACAAGGGCTCTACCAGTTGAAATACTTGGGGAGCCTTAATTTTATTAATTATCATTATTATATTTTAATTTATTATTTTTGTTACTATTTTTTTAGTGTTCACCCAAAATAATTTTTTTGAAATAACTCCAACAAGGCTAAAGGTGAAATTACAAGATATTCCTGGTCTTGATTCATCTCTATTTTGGATTACTTCCATCGTTTATGAAGATAATGACTCAAAGTTCATTAACCAATATTAAACATCATGTCTAATTTTGATTAAAGGAGACCATTTTAACCTAAGCACCATGCTTAATTAAAAAGGACCAACGGATGAACCATATGAATACGTCCAAACAAGAGCACATGACATAAATAACGGAAGCATGAACTTCTATAAGCAAAATCATATGGAGACAAACATGAGTAAAGAAATTGGTGAACACTTTTTTTAATAATGATTTTTTTATATAAGGTAGAGCTAACATCATCATTTCCCTTTTTTTAAAGCAAGATGATCATTGGTGGACTTAGGACTCTCACCATCCTCCCCCACACTTAGACTTTTGTGTGAAAGTCAAGTGTGTAGGATCGGGGTCTCCTTTTTTAGCGTGTTTCATCACCAAAGATCATCAAGACATGTAGTCGATGCAGCTCCCATGTTTTCAGGCGTCGTATGTCCCTGTTCTTCTTGATCTTAACCTAAAAGGGTTAACACACAAGAATATCTAAAGGTGCATACTAACTTGATAACATGTTCTTAAAAGTTAGTTTTTCACTTTAAATTATTCTTTTATGATAATCCAGGGTATCTCCCGACAGTGCTTTCTTTATGGTCATAAGCTTTATCTTGGGCACTTCATCTTGCAACTAACAAATGTGGTTTAGTTCCCAACTTCACCACCAAGCATTTAACATTGTCGTCCAAGCTGCAAGGTTAGTACCACAATGCATCTACGAGATTTGCAATATTTAAGATAAACGAAGGCATCAACAACCATCCTCTTAAAAAGATTGGAGACAAGGATCAAGAGGTGGTTGTGATCCTTGTGGAAGCATGTGGCACTAAGCAAAATGTCCATGGCACATAAGTTTTTGTTCTCAAGAGATATATCATGTGGAAACAACGTTGAGCCTCGATCATCATCGAGAACAACTGTTTCATGGCTAAAGGGACATGGCTTACATCCGAGCGAGGTTGGCGATGGATGTTTAGTTTCACTAGAAAGCCTAGGTGAAATGAATGAGGAAATGAACTTCACCTCCTCGGACAGGTTATGGTTGGGATAATGCTCTGCCATGGGGTTTTCTAGGTGAGTGGCAGAAGCAGTTTTCCCACATTCTTCACTAAGGCTTCCATGAGTATGTTTTTCTTGGAAAAGCTTTTCAAAGGGGTAGCCTATAAGAAGTTCAAAGTCGAGGATAGCAAAGATGTGGAAATCTAGGTGAACCTCAATTTCGTTAATTTCAATTAGCACGTTCCTAACAATCCCACAGCACTCGAAAATGAGTCCTGAGGGACTTTTGAAAAGTTTATTTGTCGAGACTAGTGGCATGTTACCCAAGAGGTTTTTTGCTAGGAATTTTGACATGATACTAGTCCTAACTGTGGGGTTGTGTAGGGCTTCTATGTTTGTTCCCCTCAATGAACAAGGCATGGTCGTGAAAGGTGAAAGAATCTAAATTGCTTTGGAAGAACGTTTTACTTCCAACAACCATTCCTTTGATGGCTCTATTTTAGGGGAAACTTCCTTAGAAGGACGTGTAAGCTTTTCATGCCCAAAATATTTCAAGGTATTACCGAAATCCCTAAATTCAATAGGGAACTCCGAAGGATGAATTAATCTTTCCTTTGGTGTTCGTGATTCGAATGAGGGTTCATGAGTCGAATCTAAGGATGTTATGTGTTTGGATTCAACTAATGAGGACTCCTCAAAACTCGGCATAACTTTTGCCTAGAGGGGTTTGGTTCTTATGATGGAAGAAGAGTGTTTGTCTATGAAATGCTTAAGGAATTCTACTTGCTCTGTCATAGTCTTGTGTGTAAAATGACCTCCGACAGTCATGTCTAAGCATAGGTCAGCATGTGTGTTGATACCCAAACAAAAGAGTCACAGCAATATGCTATTGGGTAAAGACAAGTCTAGGCCGATGTGTAGTAACACTGAAAACCTAGCCCAGGCTGCACCTATAGACTCCTTCTCGTATTGCTCAAAGTCGAAGATTGCTAATGGTAGAGAGCCGATACAGGACATGGGGAAACATGCAAGACAAAACTTGTCTTTAAGTTCTTCCCAATCCCCATTCGTACTTCCTACAGCATGTGTGTACCATTGCTTCACCTCCTCCATGAGAGAAAAAGGAAAACAATTTCCACCTTAAGGTTTCTTGTGTCATGCCTGAGATGCTCAGGCACGAACACATTTCCTCGAACTCTAGCAGGTGATTGCAAGGGTTTTCATTTTCAAGCCTAGAGAAGGGTTGTGCCCGAACCATGGCTATAAAACTAGGGTGGAGTCCACTGTCAGATGAGTAGTTTGGTTTTGGTTGTGGCTCAGCGAACTCACCCTTTGAAGCAGACCGGTATTGGATACGAGTGGTTTTCATGGTGAAAATATTTTTGTGTTTTTTCTTTAAGAAAAAAAAGATACAAATACAAGGATGAACTAGGTTTGAAGAAAATACGGCAACTGTTCCCCAGCAACGGCGCTAGAAATGCTTGTTGGTATTTCTTAACGCATACAGAAATAATCCATAAGCACACGGAATTACCGTTGTAGCATTTCTCCCAGAAGTATTTAGGGTATCGTATTTTCCATAGGGAAAGGAGGTATTCTTCTAGCTAGTTTGTCCAAGGACAACACAAGGGTAGAGTTGGTAAAGGTTGAGATGGATTCCTATGGTTATAGGGTCTATGAATAGATAAACTCTACTCTTACTCACTTACTTTGGGCACTAGAGAACACCTGGTCTGCCAAGCGTTGCTAGCCTATAGCTCTACGTCATACCCGGATGTGGGGGATTACGAGGGACGGACAGGGCTGTCACCACCTACCACCTACCCCTCAACCGTGGAGTACGAGACAAAAAAAGGTAACCTCTATCCTAGACACCACGTCTACGCTATTGACTACTACTATAGTGTGTATACAAGGGTTATCCATCTCTATCAAGGCCCTTCTACTAGAGCATCCACCATAGGGACGGACGATGATCCCACAAACAAGTAAGAATAAAGGTTAACTAATCAAAAGGCTTTATACCATAGAATACACGAACACTCACTTAGTGGGGAAAACCCATTGAAGTAAAGATTCTCGTTGAGGTACAAGTTAGGGAGACACCGACAAGTCTGGCTCTTCCCCGAGCTATCCCTCACATCTCTCCCTTACAACTCTAGCTAGCTACTAGGGCCTAAGCCCTTTGGAGTGTTGCTATAACTCAAGTGGAATGCTCTTTGCCTTATGTGTTGTGTGTTGTAGAGGGGGATACCCCTCTATTTATATAGGGCTCAAGGCGGTGCTTGGAGCTATTTTTGGCACGAAGCACAAGCTACACCACCTCTACATGGAAGCATGCCACCACCAGAGCAAGGGGTGGCTGAGGAGTGCCGATAGAGGGTCGGGCGCCCCTAGGGGTCGGCTGCTCCTTGATCGTGCCACCTCGCCACCACCTTCGTGTGGCAGGCTCTATGTTGAGCCTGGATCATCCCCCGCTGGTGCTTTGCCCCGGTTGAGTTGAGTTGGTGGGTGTCTCCCTTGTTCCTTTGCGCAAATTAGTGTTGGAAAAGCGCCTTTCAGTGAATTTCTCCATGTAGTTGTGTTTGTGACCTACAAAATAATGTTCTCCAAATATATGTGGAACTTGGTTAAAAGTAAATGCATATGTGTTTTAAGATTGTTAATTTTTCCTCTTTTTGTATCTTAATTGACGGTCGGATTTGATTGGTAAGGACTGCCAACAAGCTACATCCTTGATCTTCATGCCATCTAACTTTGCTTGCAACTCACCAAGCTTCTTTCTTTCATTTGCTTCTTCTCTTTGCATGTCAAAGGTCAAGATCCTTCCAAGTACATCATTTGGTATGAAGTACTCAAACTTCTTTTGGTCTCTAATTAGAGTCACAACGATCTCATTTCTTGGTGAATAAGCTTCTAGCATAATTTTGACTACCTTGTGATCATCTAGCTCATCACCACCATAGCCTCTATTCTTGCCGACAATCACCATCAACCTATCAAACATCTCTTGTGGCCCTTCTCCATCCAATATCACAAACCGGTTGAGCTTGGCCATCAACACCTCAATTCTTGACTTTGTCACTTTGTTAACCCCTTCATGTGCAAGGTGTAAAGTGTCCTATATTTGCTTGGCAACATCAACACCCATCACTCTATTGTACTCATCACCATCCAAAGAATTAAATAACACACTTGTGGATTGACCATTGAGATGAATAATGCCTAATTTGGTTGGTGTTGGATTCTTGGGATCAACCGGTGGCTCAAATCCATTGTAAACAACCTCCCAAATGTTGGGGTGAAGACCTATAAGATAGGCTCTCATCAAGTGCTTTCACTTGGCAAAGTTGGTCCCATCGAAATGAGGCAACTTGTCCATGGGCACATTGATGAAAGACCTCCGATCATGGTTAGGCATAGACATAGAAGAATAGTTAAAGGATACGGCTGTATATTTGTTGTTGGAGTTGACTCCATCCTTTCCTTTCTTCTCCTTCTTGCCCCCCTTGGTCACTTGGTAGGACTCATCATCATCTCCATCTTTGGAGCTACTTGATATCTCACTTGATGACGCATTGGCTACTTTTGCTTCTTCTTCCTTCTTCTTCCTAGCTTCTCTTCTTTTTCTTCTTGCTTCTCTTTTGAGCTTTCTTTCTTCTTTTCTTTGCTTCTTGTCTTCTACCATTGCTGCTCCTTCTTTCACTTTTCTTTTGCTTATCTTTTCGCTTTTCTTGCTTCCTTTCTTTTTTTTCTTTCTTCTTCATATTGAGCCTTCTCACCGTCGGTCATCTCGAGTGGTGGTAGAGTGGTGTTACTCACTGTAGATGCACTGAGCTCACTGTTGTTGGTCTCGTGCAAGCCCACGTCCTCTAGATCCATGTCCACGGGCTTCACAACACCGGATCCTCCTCCTAGCTCCATACCTCACGCGATGAAGCATATACGAGGTAATCTACTCTGATACCACTTGTAGGGTCTCTGGTTAGTCTAGAAGGGGGTGAATAGGCATGTTAAAATAAAAACTTGAACAAATGTCAATTTTGACCTGTAGCACTGTCGCTCTAACCTCACGGCACTACCACACCTGCAAACAACTTTAAATCACAGTTCAAAATCTATGAATCAAAAATCAGATCGGAGAAATTACTGAGCTTCCTGCATGTGTATAAACCACAGATCGATAGCTAAAGGTTGTAGGAGAAGCACATACAAGTAGATCAGCCACAAACCCTAGAAATCACCTCAACAACAATATGAAATGCAAGTGAAGTAAATTAAGCACACGGTCACACAATGATTTATCCCGTAGTTTAGCTCACCACTAAAGCTTGCCTAACTCCACGTTGTTTAGGTTAGTCACTAAAGTTTAGGGCTTTGCATCCCTTCCTCATTCTCAAGTCAAGAGACTCAACTCTTGAGATGAGGAGTGAGTTTACTAGCTTCAAGAGATGGTTACAAATCTCTCAGGGCTGCCACATAAGTTGACAAGCTCCAAGGGCGATGCTCTAGCCAGTTAGGAGCCAAGCTCCAAGAGTAACAAACACAATCGTCAGCCAAAATGTGAACGAAGTGCTCTTTAGAGTTGGAAAAATAGTGGATCTGCTCTCTAATTGAGTTTGGAACATTTTCTCTCAAGGAATGATGGGAGAAGTCAAAGGGAAAGCTTGAGAGCTTGAGGGCACCAATAGAGGAGAGAGAGAGTGAGCACTGAGCAGCTTTTCGTCGGTCTGAGAGGCTAGGCGAGGAAGAAGACCATTGTGAGGGAGAGGGAGAGGTATAAATACCTTCCCAGGCCCCAACAATTAGATAAGTCATGGCAGTGCCGTGGCCTATCTGCGGCATAGCTGCGCTTTAGGTGTGGCACTGCCGCACCAAGCCAGACAACAAAGGGTGAGAGTATTGAGCTGGCTGTCTTAGCCGATCTTTGAGGATGCTTTAGTGTAAGATTAAGCACTTGTTTGTACATGTTAGCATAAGCATTGTGTCCCCCTTTATAGTACGATTTTTTCTATACTCAAATTCAAAATATAAAAAATAAATAAACCTCCTTCGAACTTGAAGCTGTCATCTTTTGTAATTGGGGGATCCTTCATTATGTATAACATCCTCATTAGTGAATCTTCTGTTTGTCATCTCGATAAATCTCATTAGTCCTCTAATTGCGTGGTCATTTTTACCAAAACCCATAATTAGGGCTTGATTGCACTTACAGTTGGCCACTGCCAGGTCGCACCACCATCCTCGGCCGCTGGCTGGCTGGAACTGGCCATTCCTCGCTCTGCTCTGCGTCATCCGAAAGAAGAAGGGTGAAAAACGCATGTTGCAAGTGTATATTTTAAGTGTTTCAGATGTTTTATAGGTATGTTGCAAGTGTTTCATACGGATATCGCAAAGTAGATCGGGATGTTCCATATGTTGCAATGGTTGTACACATATGTTGCAAGCTTCTATTTTTAATGTTTCATCCGTTTTTTTAAACATATATTGCAAGTGTGGTTATTTGGATGTTGCATATGATTTCACACATATGTTGCAAGTGTTCTATCTGGATGTTGCGTATGTTTGTAATGGTTTCATGTGTTTTGGCAAGTGTTTTAGGCGCAAGTTCCAAGTGTTTCATCTCCCTTCAAATATATGTTCAAACGCTGCATCTGGATGTTTCAAAAATAGATCGGGTGTTGCACATGTTGCGCCAGGATCCACCTTCCGCAACCACCAGCTGCAGCTGTTAGGGCGCCGCCGAGCGGGCACAGACAGCAGAGGGGACATGAGTAGTCCCCGCACGTGGTCTAGCGGCGTGGGCGACGTCCGGGCGGCATGGGCCCCACGTGGGCGCTTTAAACGCAGGCGCGGCGGGGTGTGCTGTCACGGACGGGGCCGTGCTGACACAGGTCAGAGTGTAGACGTGTGTGAAAAATGAAGTGCAGCCGTAGACGTTCGGACGCACATGTCTTTCCGAATGTCCGGACGCTAGCGCTACCATTTCACATTCCTGTGCCGCCACACGGGGCACGGGGATGTTGCATCCAGCAAACCTTATTTTTGGTTGATCATCGTTTCGATATGGAAGCGCAAGCACGCAGGCCCTGGGCCTGACCAAGCCCGCCTACCGCTACAACTGGACCGAGTACCTGATGAACAAAGATCAGAGGATGCCCACGCGCCGCGGACCCCGTCCACCCCCAAGTCCACGTCAGTACGCCACGGCTCCACGCCACCGCCCGCGCAAACAAACGACGCCCGCGACCAAGTCCGTCCACCTCTGCTCTGCGCGGCCGCCTGTGTCGTCTCTCCCTTCCACTCCATGGCTACATCATCCTCCCCGGCTTTTCCCCACCAAAAGCCAAAAACCACGGCACCTTCTGCCACCTAGTCCACACTTCCCAGAAGGAAACCCCGCGTCCCGGCCCGCCCCCCAAGCACAGCGGCACACCGGGGGGACACGGGACACCGACACACCGCAGCGCACACGCGCGACGCGGCAGCACAGAACCATGGCGGCCCTGCCGCCCTTCTCGCCGCGGCGGCCCTTCTCGTCGCCGTGCTTCATCCTCTGCTTCCTCCTCGGCTTCGTCGCCGGCCTCGTCCCGTTCGCGCACCGCCACCTCCACCTCGACCTCCACCACCTCTCGCTCCCGATCCCGGACCCTCCTCCTGCTGCGCCGACCCAGGCCCTAGTCCGGCCGCCACCGACGACGACCCTGATCGTCGTGACGCCGACCCGCGCGCGCCCGCTGCAGGCGTACTACCTGCACCGCCTCGCGCACACCCTCCGCCTCGTCCCGCAGCCGCTGCTCTGGCTCGTCGTCGACCGCGGCGCCGCCACGCGCGAGACCGCCGCGCTGCTCCGCGGCAGCGGCCTCATGTACCGCCACCTCCCCTCCTCCCACCGCGACGCGCCCGATGATGCTCGCCGGAGGGCGCTCGAGCACCCGGCGGAGCGCGGCCTGCGGCGCCAGAGGAACGCAGCGCTCGACCACATCGAGCACCACCGCATCCACGGCCTCGTCTACTTCGCCGACGAGGACAACGTGTATTCCCTTGACCTCTTCCATCAGCTTCGCGGCATAAGGTAAAGCACATCGCACTTCTCTTAGTTTCCCCCTCGCTCTTACGTACACGCATTCGCGACCCGATTAGAAATTGGAGTCAATTGAGTTGCTGTACAGCAATTCTGTATTGGAATTTGAAACCCATTGTGATCTACTACGCTACGTAGGAGTTTCGGCACCTGGCCAGTCGCAATGCTGGGCGTGGGGAAGAGCAAGACACTTCTGGAAGGGCCAGTTTGTGACAACAGCCAGGTGATAGGGTGGCACACGAACGAGAGGGACAAGAGGCAACGAAGGTTTCACGTGAATACTTCGGGCTTTGCTTTCAATAGCAGTATGCTCTGGGATGCCGACAAGAGGGCTCATCAGGCGTGGAATTACATCCGGCTGCTGGACACGGTCAGAGATGGGTTTCAGGTAAGGCTCCTCCTGCTCATGTCCTTGTCGAAAAGTTCCATTTCTGAGAGTATACGCATACGCGTAGCTCATAAAATTGCCTGGTCAATTCTTTGGTGACAAGTGCAGTAGATTGGGATCGGCATTTTGTTTTTGCCTGCTTTGAATACGTGTTCTGGTACAATGCAAGGCCCTGATTGAATTGCTCCTATTTTTGCATTCTCTGATATTTTCAGTTTACTAACTCAGAAAGTCAGAATTGCCCGGCCTTCCTTGGTTGTGCGTGATTGTATAAGATTTACTGTGCTCAAAGTCATATCCCTCCTAAATTTGTGTGAATCATACTAAATTTGCTCTAAGTGCCATTTAATTAAAAAAACTCAAACCTGCAAGGGGTAAGACAGCCCTCGGGCATTTTGCTAAGAAGAAGCCCTTAATTTGAATAGTGTCTTGCTTCTCAATAGTTTCAGTGTTTAATCTCATTTGTACAGACTTGTTTTGACCACTTATGCGTCTCCACCTTATACCTGGCAAATTTTTAGTGTGAATCCACATGGCGCATTGTCTGCATTGCGTTATTGTATTCTGTTACAGGGAGATGGAACTGAAAGATATTTATACCTTTTCAATCAACGCAAAAAGTAATTATCCTGGGGAAACTATGCAAAGCATTTTTATTACTTCAGAATGTAGTCCCTCTCTGCTGTATATTGTGGAAAAATTTACCCTGCACAAAGCAATTATGGATGTTTTTCATGCACATAAGCTACTGAGATTAATACAGTAAAAAACATTCTTCCTATGTCATCCCCGTATAATTTATTATGAAAATTAAATTTTATTTATACCTAGCATCCACATTAGTAATTACATGTGCTCTATCTGATTGAAATAAACCATGATACATACAGGCAACAACATTTATAGAACAGCTTGTAGAAGATGAAACTCATATGGAGGGCATACCAACTGGTTGTTCAAAAATTATGAATGTTAATCTTCGTCTAGAAGATAAACATCTTGTACATCCAAAGGGGTGGCAAATGACAGAAAAACCTGGATGTATTAATTCCTCTCTGAGCCAGAACAGAGGCATACCGGCCTGCAGGTAAAGACTTGATCATTTTGCAATTGTTTCTCTATAATGATGTGAAAATAGCATCATTTTTATGTAATTTATGTTACATACATTAATGTTGTGAAACTTAGATATTTTTCTTATATCTTTCGGGGGGGAAGGCTTGCCTCGGTTTTTCCCTTCCCCAGACCCCACTCATGTGGGAGCCTCCGGCACTGGGTCTGCCCTTTATCTTGGTCATGGTTTATCATGTCTTTTGTTTTGCCAAATATTCAGAAACCTTAGGATTGGTTGACAGATGTCATTGTTCTTCAGCATTTGTTTTTTGTTAGGGTTATTTTGATTCTTAATGTGTGGCGTGTCTGTCTGTTCCTCCAGCTTCAGCAATCAAGCACATGGAAACCGCCGAGCATGACGTATTTGGCATGTGTCAAGCTGAAGAAAGTTCAGGGCCACTGGAGGTTTAGGTTAGGTGTACATTAACCAAAGGAAATATGCACTTAACTTGTCACAGATTTGTTTGTAGCAAAGAGCTAAAACTTCCGATTAGGTACATGAACACATCATGCAAGAGGATCTTAGATTCTTAGGTTCCGAGTAGGGCCTTAGTCTTTGTGAACATTTAAGGTAAATACATCTAACTTATTGGTTTATTGAAGTGAATGTGGTGACTACTTTTTCCACTAGAGACTAGAGATAACATGGTTAAGTAGTTTGAATTATATACGATACATGCATTGCTATGTATCATGACTTATTTGCTGGGGAGATAAGCAAGTAGTTGAAGGAATCATAGCTGTACAAATATTTCGACGAAGATGTACAAACGTAAAGTCAACTTATGAGCTTGTCAAAGCCGAGCTTCGCCATTAATTTTTCCATTCTGGAGTCAATTTGCCTGTGCAAAGTGAGAAAAGGACTTTACCCCTTCTGTATTGAATGACCTGGTAATAGAACCCTACCTCCGTATATTTCCTCATGTGTCGGATGCTTCTGTTGATCAATTTGATTGAATTTTGAACCAAGCTAATGAGTAGTGACCAGGTACATGTGAAAACCTTGTCGTGCCCAGATTTGACTGCGTGTGGTAGGCTGCAGCAGGTGAAGTCAACGCCGCTCTTTTGCTGGTATATATACTCGATATACAAGGACGGAGCCCTCGGTCCGTTGTTCAGTCGGTAGAGCACATGAAACTTAATTTCCCTGGGCCACTGCGATGAATGACCTCCGGCGGCCTTGTTTAGATGCACATGTATCTATCTCAATTCACATGTGTTGAAATATATTGGAGTGCAACTAAACTAAGTTTATATTCCAATCTATTCCAACACATGTGGATTTCCTTACAATGGATACATATAATCCCAAACAAGATCTGAGCCCATAAAACTAGGCCTCAGCCCATTTTCTTGTTTGGGTTGGCATGGTGCAACAAGAAAGGAGGACCAAAAACTATGGCCTGCCCTATCTTCCCATTTTTATCGCACTCTATCGTGCGGCCAGTCATGCTCCGCGCCGAGCGCGCGACGCAGGCCAGCCCACCCTACCGACCTCCACCCCACCTACCATCGGCCCAGCATTAGGGTTCTGACGTTAAGGATCTATTCACCAATGGCCTTAGGAGGAGCTTTTAGGGGACGGCGTCCATGACACGGCGGTGGAGGCGGGCGAGACGGCGGCAGGGGTGTCGCTCGGAGCTTGTAAGCAAGCTGCCCTGTGATTAGGGGAGGGTGGGAGGTGGGTAGCGCAAGCCGCTAGTGGTGGAATCCAGTGGCGAGGGCGAGGGCGAGGACGAGGCCGACAGGGGTGTCGCGATGGAGCTCGCCGACGGCTTCC